>NC_043963.1:9315908-9446981 GCF_902148855.1 Sphaeramia orbicularis
GTTAAGGTTGGCCAATCAATCAAATTTAATTTATATCACTTCAAATGATAACAAAGTTATCTCAACGTGTACGACATATGACCTTTGTCATTCCAGTTGTTCATGATTTTAGATCTCTTTATGTTTCTGTTGGAAATAAATATGGACACAGTGACAGCTCCTCAAAAGTTCAGCCAAAATATTGCGATCTCCCCCTGGAGTTAAATACATGTAAATGTAAAGTGCAAAGGGAGGTTACAATAGATACTAAATACTTTGGTTTGTAGAGGATTGTTTTTTCTTTAAACTAGCGTAATTGCCCAAGTCACACTTTGGCCAAACTGGGATATCTGCATAACTTTACTCTCCTAACAGAGCTGCTTTATTTTATGCAGAAATCATAAATTGGCTTATGCAATTCCAAATTCTTGTCTCGTTCTCTACCTCGGACATTTGGAAGAATCAGTGCATGAAAAAAGATAGATATCTCAGACAAAACTGAGGAATCTGGGTGTCATCTTTGACCAGGACATGTCTTTAGAATTCTACTCCAAACACCTAGTCAAAAACTGTTTCTTCCACCTACGCAACATCTCCAAACTCAGATCTATGGTGTCCACAAATGAGCTCGAGATGATCGTTCACGCTTTCGTATCTTCTCGCTTAGACTACTGCAACAGCCTGTTTACATGCTTAAACAAGAAGGAGCTGGCCCGTCTACAGTTCGTCCAGAACTCTGCTGCCAGGCTCCTGACCCGCACAAACAGGAGAACCCACATCACTCCAATCCTTAAATCTCTCCACTGGCTCCCTGTTCTATATCGTCTTCATTTCAAAATTCTTGTGCTAACTTTCCGGGCCCTACATGGCCAGGCCCCTGCATACATTGCTTCCCTGATCCAGCCCTACAGCTCAACTCGTAGCTTGAGGTCTTCAGGACAGCACCTGCTGATGGTTCCACACACCTGTTTTAGCACACGCGGTGACAGGTCTTTTAAAGCTGTGGCACCACGTCTATGGAATGACCTGCCTCTACACCTACGGTCCATGGACTCTGTAGAGAGCTTTAAGAAACACCTCAAAACCCTCCTGTTCAAAAAGGCTTTTTAGTCTCCCACCTGACCCAGGACCACCACAGACTGATTACACTCTATGTATTCATCATAACGTACTCCATGTGTCATCCCCCCCCCCCCAGGCTCTCTATATCTCTATCGCTCTCTCTTTTCTCCTCCTTTACTCTCTCTCTCTCTCTTTAACCCCAACTGGTCAAGGCAGACAGCCATCCTTCAGGAGTCTGGGTCTGCTCGAGGTTTCTGCCCGTTAAAGGGAAGTTTTTCCTCGCCACTGTCACCAATCACAAGTGTTTGCTCCTGAAGGATTCTGTTGGGTCTCTGTAAACTTAATTTGATTCTGATTTGAATTGATAAAGCACTTTGTGACTCTGTCTGTGAAAAGTGCTCTATAAATAAAATTTACTTTACTTACTTTACTTATATCTTGTCAAGATCCTCCTGGTGGCCGAGAAGAAGGCAACAACAAAGAACTGGCTTAACAAAGAACTGGTTTAAGTCTTACAAACAATGGCTTTAAATCCTAGATGATATACTTGTCATGGAACATCTGACATATAAACTGAAGTAAAAAGAAAATCTCTTTATGAAAATTTGGGGAAAATGGCTGACATTCAGGGACAAATGTATCTATTAAAGGAACCTGCCTTTTCATTTGTTTGTTCTTCTGTTCTTTTGTTTGTCTTCTCAATCCTCAACCTGAGGAGATTGTATTGTTCTGGTAAAAATGAGAAATAAATAAAAATTGTAAAAAAATAAAAAAAAATCATAATTTGGCCAACTGACTCAGGCAACTATGCTATGACGCTAACGACATATGATCGCACATGTAATCATTGTAACTTTGCTGAAATAATAAACCTAATGGTTCCCTTAGACCAGGGGTGTCAAACTCATTTTAGTTCAGAGGCCACATTCAGCTAAATTTGATCTGAAGTGGGCCGAACCAGTAAAATAATAACATAATAATATAGAAATAATGTCAACTCCAAAATTTTCTCTGTTTTACAGTGAAAAAAGTACATTTACATTATGAAAAGGTTTACATCTGCAATTTATCCTTTCTAAAGATGTGAATAATATGACCAAACAGAAAAAATAAGTGTAATTTTAACAATATTCTCCTTCAGTTTATCATTTACACATGTACATCAGAACTTACAGATGACAGTGGATCTAAAATTACACAAAACATTTAATAACAGGTATAATCTTGTTATTAAAATTGTAATTACTTCTCTTAAGACATTTCAGGTTGTTCATATTTGTTCAGGTTATTCACATTTTTTTGTGAAATTATGCTTAGTTTTAGTGTAAATACATGAAAATATTTACATTTACAAAGAAAGAAATTTGGAGTTGTGAGTATTTATAGATTATTATGATAGTATTTTACTGATCCGACCCACTTGAGATTGAATTGGTCTGAATGTGGAACCTGAACTAAAATGATTGTCAGTATCTTACTGTAATTTTTGCATTTCACAACTTCATCCCGAGGGCTGGACCGGACCCTTTGGCGGGCCGGATTTGGCCCCCGGGCCGCATGTTTGACACCTGCGCCTTAGACTTTTGCACAGGACTGCACATGTCAGCTGTTGCAGAGGCTAACATACTTTATGGGCCAGTATGTCATTGTTGCTTCTGTCTTTGTTTCTTGTCCAGTCGTTCCAGTCTGAACGCCCAGGCAGAAGACCTGAAGCTGAACTGTGGGGAGCAGGATTTCACCGCCGCCATCATCAGCATCCCCACGCCGCCCGCCAACACACCCGACGAGAGCCTCCCTCCGTCGCCCGCCCCGATCCCCGGCATCCTGCGGAACACCCGGGCCACCACCTACACCCACGACACCTTCAAAATCTCCTCCTTATAACCTCCAACCATGATGCGACCTTTTTCCCCCCTGACGCCCGACCCAACGCCCCCACCTGCCAAACCTCCAGTGAGCTCCCTCCGAACCTCCCATCCTGAACTTGGGGCGCTGCTAAATGAGAACACAGATGGATACTCAGAGTACCGCCGGTTGCTTTCACTTCCTTTCACTTTTTTTTGCGGAATAGGTGGAATAACGTGGAAGATTTCACCGGACGACTCACAAAAAAGGTTTAAGGTCGATTTAAGCCGAGAAGTCAAAGAGTTCGGACTTTGGAAAGGAATTATAACGTTCTTGTGAAGACTTCCCTCACCCCCTCATGCACATTAAAATCCCTCAACATGCACTTGACCCTCTGCACAATTTAAAACCTTCTGACCATTGCACAAATCCAAGGAGGGTTCATCTTAGACCAACATTGGAAGGACGCAAAGACCTTGGGCACATCAAAACCAGTCGAAGAGTTGGCTTTGTTGGTGTCATTTTTGCACCGAAACTGAAACTAGTGCTTTAGAAGACGGGATGGAAACGGCAGCTTTGGACAGTGGTTGTATTTCTGAGACCAAAAGTGACATGAAAACTGCCTTGATTGGAAATCTGAGGAGAATTCGAGCAACTGATGGATTTCGGAGGCTGGTTCAGTATCGAGCGAAAAGTGTGTTCAGACTTTGTGTCGACGACCAAACAACCCTCAGATGCTTTTGATTACCAAGGAAGAAACAGGAAGTGGCTAGAGCTTGAATTAATGCTTTTATTTTGGCGGTTTCTTTTCTTCTACAGACTGGAGTGAAACTTCTGCTTGCTTGAGGAAATAGTTGGACCTCTTTTGCCTGAAATATAAAGATTATATGTTTGATTCCTGAAGATGTTTGGTGATGTGTGTGAAGAGACGTTAAATAGAGTCTGGAGTTTTGGGAGTCTGAGCTGGACTTGAGGGCTTTTCTAGGCCCTGATTCAGCAGCTCAGCTCATGTTCTGGACAAAAACCTTCATCTGCAAGTGTTTCCAGAAAGCTGAAAGAACATGAAACCCGTCAGACAGTGATAAAAAAAAAAAAAAAAAACGCTGCTGGGACACAAGAATCTAACAAAAAACCGAACTGACCTGAGTTTAACTGATCTATGCTGAGCCTGAACACTGTTCACACAACTACACTGAGCTGATCTTAACTTAAAGGAGCTGAAATGAACCGATCTCAGACGTGCTGGACTTAACCCCCGAGAAAAAGGGTTGAACTGTGGATCCAAGACCGGATGGATTTGGTCTGATGTGAACTGGTCTGGTGTGGCTGTAGCTCAGAAGTGTTTTGTCAGTGTCAAACTGACGCCCAGTCGGGATTCGAAAGCCTTTTACTTTTCAAAATATGCAACATTACAACAAGCAGGAAAATAGCATCAACAAAAGGAACAGAATAATAATAACAATAATAACGTGTGTGTTTAAAAACTACAGTAATTATTGCAGGGAACAAAATGTAAAGCAACTAAGAAATTCTTTTTGTTATGTGAGAAATAGCATAACAAGTATTCTGCAATATAGATTTCAATGGAAAAGGAAACGGCATCGCCAAAAGCTGTTTAGCATGAAAGCTGATTTGTCGTAGTGAGGTGCATTCTGGGTATTTTCAACACAGAGCAGTAAAAACGTGGAGGTTTTCAGATTTTCACACCGGAACGTGAAGCAACAAACATTAGATCTAAACACAAAAAAGGGGTTTTATTGTCTTATTTGCATCGAAGATAGGGCTGTGTATTGGCAAGAATCTGGCAATATGATACAAATCGCAATACTAGGATAGCGATACGATATATCATGATTTATCATGATACTGTTAAAAAAGCAATTTTTTTTTTTTTTTTTGTTTTTTAAGATTATTTCCTGGAAGAATTGAATTACACCAGAAATATGTACAAATACTAAACACATTTTTACTTGATCAGAACAGGATCTAATGCGAAAATCACAAAAAAAAAAAAAAAAAAATTCTAATTCTTCTAGTTTCCAAAGGAACTAACATCTGCCTCTTAGACAGTACAAAGTGCATTTAGGATGCTTCAAATAAACATCATTTAATAATACCGTGTTAAATAATAAGAAATAAAATATAAACAAAAAACAAAAATGAACCTCCGCCAAATCTGCATTTGAACAAATACCTAAAAATATTGATACAGTACTTTTAATATCAATACAGTATCGTGAAATGAAATATCGCAATATATTGCAGAACCAATATTTTCTTACACCCCAAATTGAAGGTAACTTTTTCAAAGGATTTAGTTCAAGTAAACTCCGCTCTTGATATTAACCTCAAAATATTCAGACAAAAATACATTTTCGTGATGTTTGACCTTTAATGTGGTATTAGAATTGAAATGAATATAGAGGAAAGACTCCATGTGGACTCTTCTACCCTTATAGAAATGAACTTGTATCATGTGATCACATTATACAGAGTGTCCACAGATTTATTACAAAAGCAAATGAACAGACAAATCTAATTATACTTTTCTTTTTTTCAGACAAGGTATAGTTTTTAGATGTTATGGGATGACGCTTCTGAGGAAGACTGTCAAGCAGGAAAAATCTAAAAACTATACCTCGTCTGAAGAAAAAGAAAAGTATAATTCTATTAACAGAAGACAAACTGAACGTCATTAGCCTTAAAAGATAAATCTGTAGAAATTACTACAAATGAAAAGTAGATTTTTTTCCCTCATTTAATCCACTTCTATATGGAAACAATCCTGGATTTGTTTCTATGCTAGCTGTAGCATCAGTGGCATTAATGATCTTTGGCTTCAGGTCGTTGATGTCCTGTATCTTAGTTCGATACACGATATCTTTAACATTAATCCCATACAAAGAAATCCAGGGCAGTGATATCTAATGAACGAGGTGTCCAGGGAATTGGACCATCCCCTCCAATCCACCGGTCTGGAAATGTTTGGTTTACGAACCCACCAACATGCGCAGGGTTCCTGCAGGGTCTGACACTGCAAAAATCTAAATCTTACCAAATGTATTTTTCTTATTTCTAGTCCAAATATCTCATCACACTTAAAATAACACACAATCACCTAAAGAGTAACTTTTCAGTGAGATAAAAGAACTTATTTTTAGGCAATAGATCTGGAAAATGTTATTTCAAGAAATCTTACTAAGATAATTTTCACTTGTTCCATTAGCAGATTTTTTTTGTTTTTACTTAATTCAAGATTTTTTTTGCTTAATGCAAGATTTTTTTTTTTGCTTATTCAGGTTGTTGGTTTTTTGCCCAGTTCAAGATTTTTTTTTCACTTGTTCCATTGGCAGATTTTTTTTGCTTAATTCAAGATTTTTTTTTTGTTTAATTCGAGATTTTTTTGTTGTTGTTCAGTTCGAGATTTTTTTTAATTTTTTGCTTAATTCAAGATTTTTTTTTTTGCTTAGGTCTCTCTCTCTCTCCCTCCCTCTCTTTCTCTCTCTCTCTCTCTCTCTCTATATATATATATATATATATTTTTTTTTTTTTTTTTTTTTTTTTTGCTTAATTCAATTTTTTTTTTTTTTTGCTTTTTTAACACTAAAACAAAAGAGGCAATAGGTCTTTCAAACCTTATTTCAAGAAATCTTACCAAGATAATTTTCACTTGTTCCATTGGCAGATTTTTTTTTTTTTGCTTAATTCAATTTATTTATTTATTTATTTATTTGCTTAATTCAAGCAAAAAAAAAAAAAAATCTGCCAATGGAACAAGTGAAAATGATCTTGGTAAGATTTAGATTTTTGGAGTGAGAGCCGTTACAGAGGTGGGACCAAATTATTTCATTTCATTTCATTTACACAGTCGTCGTTCTGGAAATAAAGGTGGAATATTCCCGGAACAGAAGTGCTGTGGAAAAGGGTTCAATGGACCAATGCAATGTGATTAAAAACCACCGAGTACATAGAACAAATCTGATTAAAATACCTCTTCAGTTACTTTTGTAAGAGACTTTGTGGACGCTGTATATGGTATGTTGTTCCGTCATTATCACAGTTACAATGAAACACTAATGTTTGAGATCACCAAATTAAAAATACGCTAAAAACCCTAGTAGACGAAGTACGAAGGCGTGTTGAATGTCCCAGACGTGTACAACATCAGCTGAAATGAGCATTTTGGCGAAACGTTTCCTGGACCATTTAGCAGTTAGTATGAGTGGCAGACAGGAGACAAGACGTACATACTGTAACATATTTTGTATCATAAACTTTCACCTGCATCTTCCAACCAAGTCCTCAAAACAAAAAAAGAAAAGGAAAAAAAAAAGAAAAAAAAAAAAAGATAGAGATGAAAGTCGTCGGGTATCTGACTGGCATTCTTCCGTGCATGAGCCTCGTACAGTAGAAGTAGCACTACTGATCATAGGAATTTATCAACCATATCAGAAAAAAAAAAACACAACACAATGGGGAAAAGTTATCATCTCTTCTTTTGCATGGTGACTTCTTGTTTTATTTTTTGCTTTTTGTTTTTGTTTTTTTTTCTCTCCTCCTATTAGTCGTCGGTTTGTTTCGTTGACCTCATCCTCCCCCTCGTCCCGAACTTTTCAAGACGAGTGTTTGCACCACCGAGAAGTGTACGTTAGACTACGAAGAAGAAATAAAACAGATTATATAAATGAATTTCAAAAAGAAAAACCATTCAGGCATGTTCCTCGCCAGAATGCAAAGTGTGTGTAAGTGTGTGTGTGTGTGTGTGTCCGGCTGTGTGAGTGTTAGCGTGCATTAGCGTGAATGTGTGTGTTTGTATGATGAGCAGTCACAAATATGCATGGATACCGTTATAGGTATTTTATCTGTTTTCTCCTAAAGTTTAATGAGAGACGACTGAGAGACGAGACTGAACACACCGTCTGATTCCACATTTATGTTCATCTGATTGTGTAGCCGTTTATTTTTCAGAAATGTTACTGTAAAAACACAAGTATGTTTTGCAGCTTACGCAGTGGAGGTTGACCGAGTGCGGGTTTTTAACGTCTGATATAACGACAATATTTTGGAGTACAGAAAAGTCAATAGGTTGATTAATTGGCTGGTAATTACACCACAAATGGGAAAATCTCTGACTTTTCTTGCAATTGGATTCGTATTGAACTGAAGATTTAAGTCAAATAAAGTTTATTTATAACTACGGAACTGAATATCAAACTAATTTTACAAAATCTAGACAATTTTTACTACAATTGTTATTTGTTAAGCTATTAACTTCTATTAAAATTCATCAGTGCTAGCTCATTAAAACTAAATTTCTGCAAATGCCAATATGTAAAATGCGCAATAACCATGATGATGCCATTTGGAAAAACCGATATGTTGATTAATCGGCCGATCATTACACCACAAATGGGAAAATCTTTGACTTTTGTAGCAATTGGATTCTTATTGAACTGAAGATTTAAGTCAAATAAAGTTTATTTATAACTATGGAACTGAATATCAAACTAATTTTACAAAATCTAGACAATTTTTACTACAATTGCTATTTGTTAGGCTATTGACTTCTATTAAAATTCATCAGTGCTAGCTCATTAAAACTAAATTTCTGCAAATGCCAATATGTAAAATGCGCAATAACCATGATGATGTCATTTGGAAAAACCGATATGTTGATTAATCAGCCGATCATTACACCACAAATGGGAAAATCTTTGACTTTTAGAGCAATTGGATTCTTGTTGAACTAAAGATTTTAGTCAAATAAAGTTTATTTATAACTATGGAACTGAATACCAAACTAATATTACAAAATCTAGACAATTCTTATTACAATTGTTATTTCTTAAGCGATTAACTTCCTTTAAAATTCATCAGTGCTAGCTCATTAAAGCTAAATTTCTGCCAATGCCAAAATGTAAAATGCACAATAACCGTTAACTGTGTCCATTTGGAAAAACTAATACGTTGATTAATCGGCCAATTATTACACCACAATAGGAAAATTTTTGACTTTTATAGCAATTGGGAACATGTTCCCCTGGAGATCTAAGTCAAACTAGTTTAAATACTAAATATGGAACTGAATATCAAACTTATGTTACAAATCGAGGTAATTCTTGGAACTATTGTTCATTTTCAAGCCTTTAATTTCCTTCATATTCCATAGTACTAGCTAATTAAAGTTATCAGCCAAAATGGGAGTGTTGTAATGGTGATCCTGTCATTTGGAAAAGCCGATGTGTTGATTAATCGGCCGATAATTACACCACAAATGGAAAAATCTTTTACTTTTATAACAATTGGATTCTTGTTGAACTTAAGATTTTAGTCAAATAATGTTTATTTGTAACTATGCAACTCAATATCAAACTAATATTGCAAAATGTAGACAAGTGTTATTTGTTAAGCTATTAACGTCTATTAAAATTCTTCAGTGCTAGCTCATTAAAGCTAAATGTTTGCCCATGCCAAAATGTAGAATGCACAATAACCGTTAACTGTTTTAATGGCCATGATGCCATTTGGAAAAGCCAACAGCCTCATTAATCGGCCAATAATTACATCAAAAACAGGAAAATCTTTGACTTTTCTACCAGTTGGATACCTGTTCCCCTGGAGATCTAAACTATGTTAATTCCTAATTATGGAACTGAATATCAAACTTATGGCACAAAACTGAGGTAATTCTTGGAATCATTGTTATTTCTTAAGTTGTTAAGTTCCTTTAAATTCAACTATGTGAGTTGACAGAAGCTAAGTGTGGTCAGTGCGCGATTGCTGTTTATTATTTTCAGCAGTCATGCCATTTGGAGTGAAAAAGAAAGCCAATAGGTTGATTAATCGGCCAATAATCACACCACACTGTTGGAAAATCTTTGACTTTTCTTGTAATTGGACTGAAGAGCTAAGTCACATTGAGTGAACATCTAAATATGAACGTAAATATCAAGCTAATTGTACCAAATTTGGGCTTTTCTTGGTACCATTGCTATTTTTTTAAGTTTTTTTTTCCCCCTCCAAACCATTAATACTAATTGATGTTAACCATTGGCCAATATTGGACCTTCCGATTTGTGAAATACATTTTTTTTTTTTTTTGGCAAATGAATACGTCTCTAATATGAATTTTTTTATTTTTTTTCAATATATCCTCCAAAATGTGTTAATATAAGCGCATTAATGCACTAATACTGTATATGTGGTTCAACTCCTCAGATGTTAAGCTGCAAAATGACAAATAACGACTGTGATGAGAGTATTTGCAAAATTTGCAAGAATATCGACCAACATTTTTTATTCTGTCTTGAATAGTGTTTATTCCTACTAGTTACCATTTAAAGACAGTGGTGTTTGCTGCCCCCTACTGGATGAACAGTGTATCACTAACATGTGTGAGGTTTTTTTTTTGTCTTTATAATCACATCCTTGTATCTTGTATTGAATATGAAAGAAGACCAGTTAATGTGTTTTTTTTTTTTTCTCTCTAAATGCTTAAATCTTTATTAATTGACTCCTGCCCTTATATAAAGTCTATAAAGGTTCTGTAGTTGATGCCAGCTCAATAATTAACTGTTAACTGCAAATCATTTGAACACATTACTCTACAGTTAGTTAAACATTCTGCCAAATGATTCATAAATGGCATTTCATCATTTACTATTACAGCCCCGTAGTCCAAAAAATACTGGTAGACGTAGGCGGGGCTTAAATGGAAGCAGCGACGGATGACGAATCTTCATTTATAGACTCTAGTCATAACAATTAATCCCACGTTTCCCATTACAGACCTTCATTTAATGCTGTTTTTTTTTTTTTTTTTTTTTTTTTTTCACATATTCACTAGGTTTTGCAGCAACTGGGGCTTTATTGCACAATTTCCCATTTGAAATGCAGTTCATCTATTATTATTACAGGCCGGTAGTGTTATTGGACTTACTACAGATTAAAAAAAGAATGATTAGACTGGATCATAAAGTAACTGGAAGAGTTTTCCATTGGATCCATTTTATGCAGTAATGATCCATGACTGTAAAACCCAAAAAAATCAGTTTATAAGTTGTTTTAAGAGTTAAAAACCCATTGAATGAACCTTTATAATGTCAAAAATCTGTTAGTTTTATTTCCAGTCACACTTAAATGTAATTTTATTAATCTGTAGAAATCAGAATTATGATTTTTTTTTACTACTATTTTTATTTTTTCTGGTAAATTTAGGGTTTTTTGCTGTATTTTTGCGTCCTTTTCAGGTTTGACAAGATTGTTCTAAAAAAATCTCTTTTTTTTTTAAACTGTATTTATAAATGTACTGTCTGTTATAATTACACTTCATTTCAAGTATATATTGTGCGTTTGAGCTACAACAGTTCAGAATTCATCTAAGGTGGTGATTATCAAACTGCAGATCAGCCGTTTTTAAGTTGAAAGCCTCATATTATTAAATTCCTGTCGTTTAAGATTAATTTCAGATGAAAAATACTATGCGATGAACTCGATAAAGCACACGGATAGAAGCTGGAGTGGGTAAAAATGAACACCAGGGCCGATGCTGGTGTGAAAATCACCACCTCAGATGTTCTGACAGACGGTGACGTTCAGTCTGGGAGTGAATGAGGAGACGGTGATGAATGAAGGAGAAAACAGCATTAAAGCACAGAGGTGTATATTCCATTCCACTAATAAAGACAACAGAACCCAGAGACACGCTGTGCTGGTTTTTACTCACATTCTTCATCGTGTTGTGTTTAACCCTTTCATGCATAGTGGTCACTACAGTGGACAGCTATTCTACAGCTGTTCTTTTGTATATTCATTAATTTTGTTGTTTTAGTTCCATATCAGCCGACACAGTGGACACTTATGCATCATCCTATACGCTGCAACTCATACCATTATTGTAAATTTGCTGTTCTTTATAAACCTAATCTGCAGTGACATGTTTAAGTGTAAAAAAATTGCTTGATATCGTTATTAGACTGTAATTAGCAGCTTTTTTTTTTTTTTTTTTTTTTTACATATTATCTCCATGAAGTGAGTAATAACTAGTATTAGAGTATGTTAAAATGTGACAAAGCATCAGATTAGCAGCATTAAAAATGTTTTCACACAGTATATCAGTAAATCCATGTTTTTTTTGCTTCAGAAATTAAACACATAGTGTCCAGCTGAGTGGACATTTTTGCAACTCCATGAAAAATAAGTTCATACATTTTTTTAAAATTTTTTTTCAATGGCATTGTTTTTTTTAATGCCTAAAGAGGAATAAAAACACTCAGGAAAAAAAATATCTTGATTAACCCTTTCATGCATACTGGTCACTACAGTGGACAGCTATTCTACAGCTTTTCTCTTCTATATTCATGGATTTTGTTGTTTTTGTTGTTTTGTGTTTTTTTCACGCATGTCTTTATCAAAGTTTTAAGACACTACATATCTTTTCTGACATGAACTGGTAACATTTTGTAGATCTCTTCTGAGCATAAACCCCTAGAATCACAAAGCCTTCCCCATAGTTTTAACACAATTTATCAGTAAACACATGTTTCTGTGTGTCAAAAATTAAACATGTGGTGTCCAGGTGAGTTGACATTTTTGCAACTTCATGAAAAAAAGGTCCATAAGAATTTTTTTTTTCATTATTATTTTTTTTTTATGTATTTTTTTAATTTTTTAAATTATTTTTATTTTCTTTTATTTTTTTATATTTATTTTTCAGAAGAAAATTTTCAATCGCGTTTTTTTTTTCATGCCTGAAGAAGAATAAAAACACTCAGGAAAAAATTTTGATTAAGGTTCTCATAATTCATACATGAAAGGGTTAATAAACGTCATGTGTTTAACCCTCCGGTATCTGGGTGCACCTTTTAGGCACACTTTGCACTTCATTTTAAAAAACTTCATATTATTTTTCACAATTTTAATAAAGTTAGAATTCAAAAGTTGTTCATTTTTGCGTGATCTTTAAAATTCTGGCCACCAACAAAAATTTGCACATTGTAAACAAAAGAAAATTACAAGACTAGCATCTGTCTCCCAAGTGTGCCTAAATGCTAACGTTAGCTAATGTTTGACCTTAGAGCAGGGGTGTCCAAATTTTTTTTAAAGAGGGCCAGATCTGATAATGTGGAGATTGCCAGGGGCCAGTGGTCCCTTCGGACGTTTTTTAAACAGTAAAAATTACATATAAACACGTTGTTCTACAGCAAGTTTATTTTCATTGTCACAATATCATTTTTTTAAATGGCAGTGTAACCAAATCTAAGCCACTCAGGTGTGAACAAATTTTTAAAAAAAAACAATTCTGCCTTCCTTTCACATCTGGAGTCAGATAACATAGAACAAACTGTGTGGAGTATCTGAAACATCCAAGAAGTTGATAAAAATCTTAACCCCACATTCATTTAAAACATGACTTATATGAGTAATCATTACTCATATATTACTCAGTAATGCAAAGTCTGTTAACATTTCAGATGAAAACATATAACTTTTACTCTTGTCTTTCACAAAATTATTCAGAAAGTAATATTTGTGTCACATCTACAAGTACATAACACCAGCAGTTAGAGGCAACTAACCTGGCAACTTGGTAGCCTGCCTTGGTGGTGAATTCACTGAACTCCAGGTTCACATGAAGAGTCACTGTTGTGAGTTTAAAGCAGCTTGAATTTGCTTCACTTTTTCGGAGCGCAAACTCCCAGCTAGCTTGTCATACGCGTTAGCATGTTTTATCTGCTAGTGTCTCTTTACATTGAATTCCTTAAACAAGGCAACAGTCTGTTGACAAATTAGGCAAAGATAATTGCCTCGATTTTCAGTGAAAAAAATTGTAATTCCCATCTCTCCTGGAAGCGGCGGCCCTCACTGTCAACTTCCGTTTTTTTATTTACAGGCGCCGTGGTTAGAAATTAGCGAAAAGGAGAGCAGAGCCAGATAGAGTTATAGTGGTGCTGCCACCATGAGGTGAAAGGAGAAACTGCATTTTGAACCTTTTATGATTCATGTGCTCGGTTCAACAGTCCAGCGGGCCATAAATAACACATTCTAAAACTGAAGCTGTGGGCCGTATAAAATCTGACCGTGGGCCGTGATTGGCCCCCGGGCCGGACTTTGGACATGCCTGCCTTAGAGGAACTGAAGGAGTTTTTACACTTTACTGATATTTCGAACTATTAGGCCTGTAACGGTACATGTACCGAACCGTTTCGGTACACACCTGTTCGGTTCGGTACACAGCTGTACCGAAACGACACAGTATGATGAGAAAAAGAAAAAGGAATGGAAGACGTCATTCGATGCGGAACTTTGAATCTGTGCAAGTTTCCCACAGACTTAATACAGGAGCACACACTGAACCGAAATATGAAACAGCAGCTGATATAAGGTTAAAAAAAAACAACAAATATGATGTGAACCTGGAAGGAAGAGACTGAAGACCCTCCAGCATCAGTCCAGTCCAGTTTGGATCAGTTCAGGTTCAGGTGAAAGACAACAACCAGGAAAGAGATGTTAATAAGACAGACATTGTTTGGCTCCTAGGAACTACGGTAGTTCTAAAACACTGACACTAGCTCTGTCTGTCTGTCTGTCACACACGCTGTATAATAAGATAATTCTCTCTGACATATCTGCATGGATGAAAGCCCATCACCTTCAGCTGAACCTGTCCAAAACTGAACTGCTGGTCTTCCCAGCTAAGCCAACCATACAGCTGGACATCTCCATCACTATTGACTCCATACCTCTGGCTCCTACCAGTGTAGTACGTAACTTGGGAGTCATGATTGATAATCAGTTGACCTTCACGGATCACGTTGCCTCTGTCACCCGATCATGCCGTTTCACTCTGTTCAACCTAAGAAAGATCAGGCCATACCTAACCGAACAGGCCACCCAGCTCCTGGTGCAGACTATGGTTATCTCCCGTCTTGACTACTGCAATGCTCTTCTAACGGGCCTCCCAGCTTGTGTTGTCAAACCACTACAGATGGTCCAGAATGCAGCAGCGCGTCTGGTCTTCAATCAGCCTAAAAGGGCACATGTCACCCCCTTACTCATTGAGTTACACTGGCTACCCATAGCTGCCCGCATCAAATTCAAATCTTTAATCCTAGCCTACAAAATTCTCCGTGGGTCTGCTCCTGTCTACTTAGGTGCACTAATAAAAGCTTATGTCGCCCCACGACCACTCCGCTCGTCTGGGGAACGTAGTCTGGTGGTCCCCAGACCTTGTACAAGACAATCCAGGCTCTTTTCATGGGTCGTTCCACGTTGGTGGAACGCTCTACCAAGTGCTACAAGAACAGAGTCATCCCTGCCTATCTTCAAGAAGCTCCTGAAGACCCAGCTCTTCCGAGAGCACCTCCTATCCTAGCACTTTCAAACATTCCATTTTAAATATTCTAATAAGGTTTTTCCCAGGACAACCACAGATTCTTTCACGATTATCTCTGGACCTGCTGCGGTGGTCCGGCCTCTTCCCTGCCCTCATCGTCACCACTCACTTATCCTCAACCGCCTCCATGTGTCTCCCCCTACTCCCCCCTTCTCCCCCTCTCCCCCAGTCCCTATCTCTATCGCTCTCTCTTTTTCCCCTTCTCTACTCTCTCTCTTTAACCCCAACTGGTCAAGGCAGACGGCCATCCTCCAGGAGTCTGGGTCTGCTCCAGGTTTCTGCCTGTTAAAGGGAAGTTTTTCCTCGCCACTGTCACCAGTCACAAGTGTTTGCTCCTGGAGGATTCTGTTGGGTTTCTGTAAATTGGCTTAGAGTCTGGTTTGGACCAACTCTATATATAAAATGTCAAGAGATAACTTTCTTGTGATCTGGCGCTATATAAATAAAATTTGATTGATTGAGTGATTTAATTGGTTTTCCCCTGTAAGTCGCTTTGGAAAAAAGCGTCTGCCAAATGCGTAACCATAAACCATAATAGAGGAATAAATAGAACGTTGAAAGTATGTAAAGTTTCACTTTCGTTTCATGACAGCATTCGTTAAGTTAGTAGTGGACTGCACCCCCAGGTATATAACTGTGCCCCCCCCCCTACCCCCCCAGCTCAGACAAAAAAAACAAAAAAAAATCCCCCGTGCACACGGGCACACACATATACAGTGTCCTAAACAGTTTGTTCTCTGTCCTAAAATAAATAATTTGGTTCATTGTGTTGTCAAAGTTTCTCTTCAGTTTGTTTCAACAGAATATCAGTTTACCCTCTTGTTAATGTTACACTTCATGTGGAATTTTTTTGTTATTTTTCTCCAGAATGTGAACTGACAGAACTGTGATTAGATTTTTCTTGTTTGTTCAAAACTACCTTTCAGGGAAAAGTGCAATACTAATGTTTAAAGTACATTTAGTAATATTAATAATTTATTTGATTTTCTATTTGATTTGTAGTAGCAGAATTATGTTATTCCTGTTTTTCTATATTCTATTGTCTCCAAAAATTGGGGGAAAAATGTTAAAAAAAATTAATAAATGCATTAATAGACATTTTGAGGGGTTTTCTTTCTTCCCGTACCGAACTGAAAAAAAACGAACTGTGGCTTTGAAAACTGAAAACGTACTGAACCGAAAATTTTGTGTACCGTTACAGGCCTACTAACTATTATTACATAAATTTAATAATTACCTGTGAGTACCTGTGTTAAAGTCCTAGTCTAACATTCTGTTTGTTGGTTTATTACAGTTCTAATGTCCACACATATGCGTCTGTCTGTGTATTTTGATCCACTTTCATAAATGTGAAGTATGAACAGCAGGAAAAACTAAAGTTTCAAAAATTAAATTCTACAAACCAAAGTGGTCATATGGTGTTTGAAATGTTATCAGAAATATATTCTAAAAGAAAAAACAACTGAGAATATGATATTAAAACAATAACAAAAACCTTAACATAAGATGATAACTAAGCTAATGTTGGCTCATTTAGCACACAGATGTTAGCAAACAAAAACAGTGCAGCATTTTTTTAAATTTAGGAGTTAATTTATTCGTGTTTCCTTTAAGTTTGGTTATTATGAATGATTCAACCCAGATAGCAAAGAGACATTGGGACGGATCTGGAACAGAATCGCTGACCGATTCGGCCGAAACTGTTTGGCAGATCCGCCCCGGTGTCCAAACACACATCAGGCCAAAACAGGTACTGCTCCGCAAAATGGATCTTCTGCAGAAACGGTCCAGCTCTGTTCAATCCCATCTAGAATAAACACAAGAATCATGTTGGCCCAGATTTGTAGTACGACTCTGGTCCAGATCAGCATTACAACTCTGAAAATCAGTCTTGGTTGTGTGATGGGAGACTGTTCTGGGCCGACTCCGTCAGCCAGCACAACTCTGGAACTGGTAGAGAGAGCTGAAAGACGGATCCGATGCAGATTTGGTCCAAAGTCAGAAAACGGATGTAAAGGCTTTAATGCGGATCCGGCCCAAAGGTAATTGCTATCTGGGAAGGCTGAATAAATACTGTAACTACGTAAAGGAAACACAACTAAGACTGGTTTCAGACATATTTTTTATAGTTTGCTGACAACAGTGTGTAAGCTAGCTAAAGTTAGCAAATGCTAGCGAAGTAACTGAAGGAGTTTTTATTGATATTCATTAAGGTCAGATTATTAAAGTAGCATTAAATACATACTGTGGTCCTTTCTGTCTACAGCTCACTGATATTTCTAACTATTATTAAATACATTTACTGCGTTAAAGTCTTAGTCCAACATTAGTTTTGTTGGTTTATTACAATTCTAATTTCCACACAGATGCATTTGTCTGTGTATTTAGATCCAATCTGATATATGTGAAGTATGAACAGCAGGAAAAACTACAATTTCAGGGTAAAAACCGCTTCTATAAACCAAAGTGATAGTATGGTATTTTAAATGTTATCATAAATATATACTAAAAAAACAACTGCAAATTTGATGTGATAACAATGATGAAAATCTTAACATAAGATGCTAACTAAGCTAATGCTAGCTCATTTAGCACATAGATGTTAGCAAACAAAGACAGTTCAGCATTTTTTTTTTAATCTTAGGAGTGAATTCATTCATGTTTCCTTTAAGTTTGGTTATTGTGAATGATTCAAGGCTGAACAAATACTGTAACTATTTAAAAGAAAACACAACTAAGACTGGTTTCAGACATATTTTTCATAGTTTACTGACAACAGTGTGCTAAGCTAGCTAACGTTAGCTAATGTCTGACCTTAGAGGAACTGAAGGAGTTTTTACTGATATTCATTAAAGTCAGATTATGAAAGTAGCACTAAATACATACTGTGGTCCTTTCTGTCTACACCTCACTGATATTTGTAACTATTATTACATACATTTACTGCGTTAAAGTCTTAGTCCAACATTAGTTTTGTTGGTTTATTACAGTTCTAATTTCCACACAGATGCATTTGTCTGTGTATTTAGATCCAATCTGATATATGTGAAGTATGAACAGCAGGAAAAACTACAATTTCAGGGTAAAAACCGCTTCTATAAACCAAAGTGATAGTATGGTATTTTAAATGTTATCATAAATATATACTAAAAAAAAAAAACAACTGCAAATTTGATGTGATAACAATGATGAAAATCTTAACATAAGATGCTAACTAAGCTAATGCTGGCTCATTTAGCACATAGATGTTAGCAAACAAAGACAGTTCAGCATTTTTTTTTTTAATCTTAGGAGTGAATTTATTCATGTTTCCTTTAAGTTTGGTTATTGTGAATGATTCAAGGGTGAATAAATACTGTAACTACATAAAGAAAACACAACTAAGACTGGTTTCAGACATATTTTTCATAGTTTACTGATAACAGTATGCTAAGCTAGCTAACGTTAGCTAATGTCGGACCTTAGAGGAACTGAAGGAGTTTTTACTGATATTCATTAAAGTCAGATTATGAAAGTAGCACTAAATACATACTGTGGTCCTTTCTGTCTACACCTCACTGATATTTGTAACTATTATTACATACATTTACTGCGTTAAAGTCTTAGTCCAACATTAGTTTTGTTGGTTTATTACAATTCTAATTTCCACACAGATGCATTTGTCTGTGTATTTAGATCCAATCTGATATATGTGAAGTATGAACAGCAGGAAAAACTACAATTTCAGGGTAAAAACCGCTTCTATAAACCAAAGTGATAGTATGGTATTTTAAATGTTATCATAAATATATACTAAAAAAAAAAACAACTGCAAATTTGATGTGATAACAATGATGAAAATCTTAACATAAGATGCTAACTAAGCTAATGCTGGCTCATTTAGCACATAGATGTTAGCAAACAAAGACAGTTCAGCATTTTTTTTTTAATCTTAGGAGTGAATTCATTCATGTTTCCTTTAAGTTTGGTTATTGTGAATGATTCAAGGCTGAACAAATACTGTAACTATTTAAAAGAAAACACAACTAAGACTGGTTTCAGGCATATTTTTCATAGTTTACTGACAACAGTGTGCTAAGCTAGCTAACGTTAGCTAATGTCTGACCTTAGAGGAACTGAAGGAGTTTTTACTGATATTCATTAAAGTCAGATTATGAAAGTAGCACTAAATACATACTGTGGTCCTTTCTGTCTACACCTCACTGATATTTGTAACTATTATTACATACATTTACTGCGTTAAAGTCTTAGTCCAACATTAGTTTTGTTGGTTTATTACAATTCTAATTTCCACACAGATGCATTTGTCTGTGTATTTAGATCCAATCTGATATATGTGAAGTATGAACAGCAGGAAAAACTACAATTTCAGGGTAAAAACCGCTTCTATAAACCAAAGTGATAGTATGGTATTTTAAATGTTATCATAAATATATACTAAAAAAAAAAACAACTGCAAATTTGATGTGATAACAATGATGAAAATCTTAACATAAGATGCTAACTAAGCTAATGCTGGCTCATTTAGCACATAGATGTTAGCAAACAAAGACAGTTCAGCATTTTTTTTTTTAATCTTAGGAGTGAATTTATTCATGTTTCCTTTAAGTTTGGTTATTGTGAATGATTCAAGGGTGAATAAATACTGTAACTACATAAAGAAAACACAACTAAGACTGGTTTCAGACATATTTTTCATAGTTTACTGATAACAGTATGCTAAGCTAGCTAACGTTAGCTAATGTCGGACCTTAGAGGAACTGAAGGAGTTTTTACTGATATTCATTAAAGTCAGATTATTAAAGTAGCACTAAATACATACTGTGGTCCTTTCTGTCTACAGTTCACTGATATTTGTAACTATTTTTACATGAATTTAATAATTACTTGTGAGTACCTGTGTAAAAGTCTTCGTCCAACATTAGTTTTGTTGGTTTATTACAGTTCTAATGTCCACACATATGCATTTGTCTGTGTATTTAGATCCAATCTGATATATGTGAAGTATGAACAGCAGGAAAAACTACAATTTCAGGGTAAAAACCGCTTCTATAAACCAAAGTGATAGTATGGTATTTTAAATGTTATCATAAATATATACTAAAAAAAAAAACAACTGCAAATTTGATGTGATAACAATGATGAAAATCTTAACATAAGATGCTAACTAAGCTAATGCTGGCTCATTTAGCACATAGATGTTAGCAAACAAAGACAGTTCAGCATTTTTTTTTTTAATCTTAGGAGTGAATTTATTCATGTTTCCTTGAAGTTTGGTTATTGTGAATGGTTCAAGGGTGAATAAATACTGTAACTATTTAAAAGAAAACACAACTAAGACTGGTTTCAGGCATATTTTCCATAGTTTACTGACAACAGTATGCTAAGCTAGCTAACGTTAGCTAATGTCGGACCTTAGAGGAACTGAAGGAGTTTTTACTGATATTCATTAAAGTCAGATTATTAAAGTAGCACTAAATACATACTGTGGTCCTTTCTGTCTACACCTCACTGATATTTGTAACTATTTTTACATGAATTTAATAATTACTTGTGAGTACCTGTGTAAAAGTCTTCATCCAACATTAGTTTTGTTGGTTTATTACAGTTCTAATGTCCACACATATGCATTTGTCTGTGTATTTAGATCCAATCTGATATATGTGAAGTATGAACAGCAGGAAAAACTACAATTTCAGGGTAAAAACTGCTTCTATAAACCAAAGTGATAGTATGGTATTTTAAATGTTATCATAAATATATACTAAAAAAAAAAAACAACTGCAAATTTGATGTGATAACAATGATGAAAATCTTAACATAAGATGCTAACTAAGCTAATGCTGGCTCATTTAGCACATAGATGTTAGCAAACAAAGACAGTTCAGCATTTTTTTTTTTAATCTTAGGAGTGAATTTATTCATGTTTCCTTTAAGTTTGGTTATTGTGAATGATTCAAGGGTGAATAAATACTGTAACTACATAAAGAAAACACAACTAAGACTGGTTTCAGACATATTTTTCATAGTTTACTGATAACAGTATGCTAAGCTAGCTAACGTTAGCTAATGTCGGACCTTAGAGGAACTGAAGGAGTTTTTACTGATATTCATTAAAGTCAGATTATTAAAGTAGCACTAAATACATACTGTGGTCCTTTCTGTCTACAGTTCACTGATATTTGTAACTATTTTTACATGAATTTAATAATTACTTGTGAGTACCTGTGTAAAAGTCTTCGTCCAACATTAGTTTTGTTGGTTTATTACAGTTCTAATGTCCACACATATGCATTTGTCTGTGTATTTAGATCCAATCTGATATATGTGAAGTATGAACAGCAGGAAAAACTACAATTTCAGGGTAAAAACCGCTTCTATAAACCAAAGTGATAGTATGGTATTTTAAATGTTATCATAAATATGTACTAAAAAAAAAACAACTGCAAATTTGATGTGATAACAATGATGAAAATCTTAACATAAGATGCTAACTAAGCTAATGCTGGCTCATTTAGCACATAGATGTTAGCAAACAAAGACAGTTCAGCATTTTTTTTTTTAATCTTAGGAGTGAATTTATTCATGTTTCCTTGAAGTTTGGTTATTGTGAATGGTTCAAGGGTGAATAAATACTGTAACTATTTAAAAGAAAACACAACTAAGACTGGTTTCAGGCATATTTTCCATAGTTTACTGACAACAGTATGCTAAGCTAGCTAACGTTAGCTAATGTCGGACCTTAGAGGAACTGAAGGAGTTTTTACTGATATTCATTAAAGTCAGATTATGAAAGTAGCACTAAATACATACTGTGGTCCTTTCTGTCTACACCTCACTGATATTTGTAACTATTTTTACATGAATTTAATAATTACTTGTGAGTACCTGTGTAAAAGTCTTCATCCAACATTAGTTTTGTTGGTTTATTACAGTTCTAATGTCCACACATATGCATTTGTCTGTGTATTTAGATCCAATCTGATATATGTGAAGTATGAACAGCAGGAAAAACTACAATTTCAGGGTAAAAACCGCTTCTATAAACCAAAGTGATAGTATGGTATTTTAAATGTTATCATAAATATATACTTAAAAAAACAACTGCAAATTTGATGTGATAACAATGATGAAAATCTTAACATAAGATGCTAACTAAGCTAATGCTAGCTCATTTAGCACATAGATGTTAGCAAACAAAGACAGTTCAGCATTTTTTTTTTTAATCTTCGGAGTGAATTCATTCATGTTTCCTTTAAGTTTGGTTATTGTGAATGATTCAAGGCTGAACAAATACTGTAACTATTTAAAAGAAAACACAACTAAGACTGGTTTCAGGCATATTTTCCATAGTTTACTGATAACAGTATGCTAAGCTAGCTAACGTTAGCTAATGTCGGACCTTAGAGGAACTGAAGGAGTTTTTACTGATATTCATTAAAGTCAGATTATTAAAGTAGCACTAAATACATACTGTGGTCCTTTCTGTCTACACCTCACTGATATTTGTAACTATTTTTACATGAATTTAATAATTACTTGTGAGTACCTGTGTAAAAGTCTTCGTCCAACATTAGTTTTGTTGGTTTATTACAGTTCTAATGTCCACACATATGCATTTGTCTGTGTATTTAGATCCAATCTGATATATGTGAAGTATGAACAGCAGGAAAAACTACAATTTCAGGGTAAAAACTGCTTCTATAAACCACAGTGGTCATATTTAGTGTGACCGCCCTGTGCACTTAACATGTCTTTAATGCTTTTATTCAGACAATATGAGAAAAAATGTTACAAAAATAAGCAAAATGATGCACAAATTTAAAAAAAAAAAAAATAAATTAACACGAAGGAAAAATGAAAAGAAAAAAATCAACAAAATGAACAAATTCATCATAAAATGAATAAAATAATCAACAAAAAGAAGAAAATATTCAACAAACTGAACAAAAACAGCTTCTATAAACCACAGTGGTCATATTTAATATGACCTCCCTTTACATTTAAAACGTCTTTAACCCTTTTGTTCAGAAAATATGAGATTTATTGCATTAATTTTCATGTCAGATGTTTCTAATTGTTTGTGCTACTTCTTATCATAGGGTCAAAGGTCACAATAAGTGTGACTTTAACATTTAGAACACATTTAATTCAGTTTTTATGTGTCTTTTAAAGGTGTGCAAAGGCTGAAGTAGAATCAGATTAAGACATCTGGAGTTTGGTTCTTATGTCTAAAAAAAAAAAAAAAAAAAAAAAAAAAAGAATAGATGAAAAAATGTTTCTTTAAAATGTGACTCATAGACATAACTACAGATTTCTGTCTGGAGAGAATAATTATATGAGAACCTCGGATGCATCAGAGTCTGGAGTGGTTTTTAGATTAAACATGATGAAACAGTGCCCTCTGGTGGCCTCTGAGGGAATTACAGTCCTTTTTTTCTGTCAGGAACGACTCCTCTCCCTCTCTGTTACAACTTTTGATTCATTATTGATGCATTTATTGAAGATTATTGGGATCATTTACCCTGTCGAATATCAGAAACAGCTCATGCAGATGCTCATAAAAGCTCAAATTAACCCTTTCATGCATAGTGGTCACTACAGTGGACAGCTCTTCTACAGCTGTTGTCTTGTATATTCATGGATTTTGTTTTTTTTGTTTTTTTCACACATATCTTTATTAAAGTTTTAAGGCACTACATACCTTTTTTGACATGAATTGGTAACATTGTGTAGATCTCCCCTGAGTGAGAATAGTTATAGTTTTCACACAATTTATCAGTAACTACATGTTTCTTCGCTTCAAAAATAAAAACGCATGGTGTCCAGCTGAGTGGACATTTTTGAAAGTTCATGAAAAAAAGGTTCATGAGAATGTTTTTTTTATTATTACTATTTTTTTTTTAAATGTTTTTTTTTTTTTTACTTTTTTTTTTTTCATAAGAACATTTTCAGTCTCATTGTTTTCTTCATGCCTAAAGAGGAAAAAAAACACTCAGGAAAAAAAAAACTCCTGATTAAGGTTCTCATAACTCGTGCATGAAAGGGTTAAAGTTGAAGGTCATTATATCAGAAACAGAGAAAACTTTTATCAGCAAATATATAATTAATTCAAAGTATCATCATGGGTTTTATTGTTAAATCAATAATGTAGAGCAAAGCTGTAAGACTCATTTTGGATCAGTGTTTATTATTTCGTTTAGAACATCCCAAATCACATTTTATACAATTTTGGAATGATGTCCAAAATGTCCATTTTTGGACGTCATACTATAGCCTTACTAAAAAATGATTTTTGGAGCATTTTATAAAAACAAAAAAAATGTTATAAATCAACCAGAAATACCTCAGAGAGTGTTTATTATTTGATTTAGAAAATCCTAAATCAAATTTTAGACAATTTTGGAATCATGTCCAAAATGTCCATTTTTGAACATCATACTATATAGCCTTACTAAAAAATGATTTTTGGAGCATTTTGAAAAAACACCTGAAAATATTTTAAATCAATACGAAACACCTCAGAGAGTGGCTAATATGTCATTTAGAACATCCTAAATCACATTTAAGAGAATTTTGTAGTCATGTCCAAAATGTCCATTTTTGGACGTCATACTATAGCCTTACGAAAAAATGATTTTTGGAGTACTTTACAAAACCACCTGAAAATGATTTAAATCAACCAGAAATAATCCAGAAAGGGTTTATTACTTCATTCAGTAAATACTAAAACAAATTTTAGACATGTTTTTAATCATGTCTAAAATGTACAATTTTGGACGTCATACTATAGCCTTACTAAAAAATGATTTTTTGAGCATTTAAAAAAACTATTTAATGATTGATTTGATTTAAATGTTTAAAACTATTTAATGATTGATTTGATTTAAATGTTGATTTAAATTATTTAAATCAACAAGAAATACTCCAGAAAGGGTTTATTATGTAATTTAGAACATCCTAAATCACATTTTAGAAAATTTTGGAATCATGTCAAAAATGTCTGTTTTTGGACGCCATACTATACCCTTACTAAAAAATGATGTGTGGAGCATTTTCAAAAAACACCAAAAAATGTTATATATCAACCAGAAAAACTTCAGAGACTTTTTATTATTTCATTTAGAACATCCAAAATCAAATTTTTAGAATATTTTGGAATCATGTCCAAAATGTCCATTTTTGGACATCATACTATAGCCTTACTAAAAAACGATTTTTGGAGCATGTTCAAAAAACACCTGAAAATATTTTAAATCAACCCGAAACACCTCAGAGAGTGGCTAATATGTTTTTTTAGAACATCCTCAATCACATTTTAGACATTTTTTTAATCATGTCCAAAATATCCATTTTTGGACGTCATACTATAGCCTTGCTAAAAAATGATTTTTGGAGAAATTTAAAAAAACACCTGAAAATGATTTAAATCAACAAGAAATACTCCAGAAAGGGTTCATTACTTCATTCAGAACATCCTAAATATAATTTTAGAAAATTTTTAAATCATGTTTAAAATGTACATTTTTGGACGTCATACTATAACATTACTAAAAAATGATTTTTGGAGCATTTTACAAAAAAAACCTGAAAATTATTTAAATCAACAAGAAATACTCCAGAAAGGCTTTATTATGTCATTTAGAACATCGTAAATCACATTTTAGAAATTTTTGGAATTATGTCAAAAATGTCCATTTTTGGACGCCATACTATAGCCTCACTAAAAAAAGATTTGTGGAGCATTTTCAAAAAACACCAAAAAATGTTATAAATGAAGAAGAAACACATCAGAGAGTGTTTATTTTTTCATTTAGAACATCCTGTATCAAATTTTAGAAGATGTTGGAATCATATCCAAAATGTCCATTTTAGGACGTCATACTATAGCCTCACTAAAAAATGATTTTTTGAGCATTTTCAAAAAAAAACCTGAAAAGGATTAAAACCAACAAGAAGAACCTCACAGAATGTTTATTATGTCATTTAGAACATCCTAAATCACATTTTAGACAATTTTTTAATCATGTCCAAAATGTCCATTTTTGGATGTCATACTATAGCCTTACTAAAAAATGATTTTTGGAGCATGTTCAAAGAACACCTGAAAATTATTCAAATCAACCAGAAATTCTCAAGAAAGGGTTTATTATGTCATTTAAAAAATCCTAAATCACATTTAAAGAATTTATGAATCATGTCGAAAATGTCCATTTTTGGACGTCATACTATAGCCTTACTAAAAAATGATTTTTTTGAGCATTTTCAAAAAACACCAAAAAATGTTTTAAATCAACGAGAAACACCTCAGAGAGTGTTTATTTTTTCATTTAGAACATCCTTGATCACATTTTAGACAATTTTTTAATCATGTCCAAAATGTCCATTTTTGGATGTCATACTATAGCCTTACTAAAAAATGATTTTTGGAGCAAGTTCAAATAACACCAAAATTTTTTTTAAATCAACCAGAAATACCTCAGAGAGTGTTTATTATGTCATTTAGAACATCCTAAATAACATTTTAGACATTTTTAAAATCATGTCCAAAATGTCCATTTTTGGACGCCATACTATAGCCTTACTAAAAAATTATTTTTTGGAGCATTTTCAAATAACACCAAAAATTTTTTTAAATCAACCAGAAACACCTCAGAGAGTGTTTATTTTTTCATTTAGACCATCCTTAATCACATTTTAGACAATTTTTTAATCATGTCCAAAATGTCCATTTTTCGACGTCATACTATAGCCTTACTAAAAAATGATTTTTGGAGCATGTTCAAAAAACACCTGAAAATTATTCAAATCAACCAGAAATACTCCAGAGAGGGTTTATTATGTCATTTAGAACATCCTAAATCACACTTAAGACAATTTTGGAATCATGTCCAAAATGTCCATTTTTGGACGCCATACTATAGTCTTACTAAAAAATGATTTTTGGAGCATTTTCAAAAAACACCTGAAAGTCATTCAAATCAACCAGAAATACTCCAGAAATGGTTTGTTATGTCATTTAGAACATCCTAAATCACATTTAAGAGAATTTTGTAGTCATGTCCAAAATGTCCATTTTTGGACGTCATACTATAGCCTTACGAAAAAATGATTTTTGGAGTACTTTACAAAACCACCTGAAAATGATTTAAATCAACCAGAAATACTCCAGAAAGGGTTTATTACTTCATTCAGAAAATCCTAAAACAAATTTTAGACATTTTTTTAATCATGTCTAAAATGTACAATTTTGGACGTCATACTATAGCCTTACTAAAAAATGATTTTTGGAGCATGTTCAAAAAACACCTGAAAATATTTTAAATCAACCCGAAACACCTCAGAGAGTGGCTAATATGTTTTTTAGAACATCCTAAATCACATTTTAGACATTTTTTTAATCATGTCCAAAATGTCAATTTTTGGACGTCATACTATAGCCTTACTAAAAAATGATTTTTGGAGAAATTTCAAAAAACACCTGAGAATGATTTAAATCAACAAGAAATACTCCAGAAAGGGTTCATTACTTCATTCAGAACATCCTAAATATAATTTTAGACATTTTTTTAATCATGTTTAAAATGTACATTTTTGGACATCATACTATAGCATTACTAAAAAATGATTTTTGGAGCATTTTACAAAAAAAAACTGAAAATTATTTAAATCAACAAGAAATACTCCAGAAAGGCTTTATTATGTCATTTAGAACATCGTAAATCACATTTTAGACAATTTTGGAATTATGTCAAAAATGTCCATTTTTGGACGCCATACTATACCCTCACTAAAAAAAGATTTGTGGAGCATTTTCAAAAAACACCAAAAAATGTTATAAATGAAGAAGAAACACATCAGAGAGTGTTTGTTTTTTCATTTAGAACATCCTGAATCAAATTTTAGAAGATGTTGGAATCATGTCCAAAATGTCCATTTTTGGACGTCATACTATAGCCTCACTAAAAAATGATTTTTTGAGCATTTTCAAAAAAAACCTGAAAAGGATTAAAACCAACAAGAAAAACCTCACAGAATGTTTATTATGTCATTTAGAAAATCCTAAATCACATTTTAGACAATTTTGGAATCATGTCCAAAATGTCCATTTTTGGACGTGATACTATAGCCTTACTAAAAAATGACTTTTGGAGCATGTTCAAAAAACACCTGAAAATTATTCAAATCAACCAGAAATTCTCCAGAAAGGGTTTATTATGTCATTTAAAAAATCCTAAATCACATTTAAAGAATTTATGAATCATTTACAAAATGTCCATTTTTGGACGTCATACTATAGCCTTACTAAAAAATAATTTTTGGAGCATGTTCAAGAAAAACCTGAAAAGGATTCAAACCAACCAGAAATCCCTCACAGAGTGTTTATTATGTCATTTAGAACATCCTAAATCACATTTTAGACAATTTTGGAATCATGTCCAAAATGTCCATTTTTGGACGTCATACTATAGCCTTACTAAAAAATGATTTTTTGAGCATTTCCAAAAAACACCTGAAAATGATTTAAATAAACCAGAAATACTCCAGAAAGGGTTTATTATGTCATTTAGAACATCATAAATATAATTTTTGACAATTTTGAAATCAGGTCCAAAATGACCATTTTTGGACGTCATACTATAGCCTTTTCAAAAAATTATTTTTTGAGCATTTCCAAAAAACACCTGAAAATGATTTAAATCAACCAGAAATACTCAAGAAAGGGTTTATTCTGTCATTTAGAACATCCTAAATCACATTTTAGACAATTTTGGAATCATGTCCAAAATGTCCATTTTTGGACGCCATACTATAACCTTACTAAAAAAGGATTTTTCGAGCATTTTCAAAAAACACCAAAAAATGTTTTAAATCAATGAGAAACACCTCAGAGAGTGTTTATTTTTTCATTTAGAAAATCCTAAATCACATTTTAGACAATTTTTTGATCATGTCGAAAACTTCCATTTTTGGACGTCATACTATAGCCTTACTAAAAAATGATTTTTGGAGCATGTTCAAATAACACCAAAAAATTTTTTAAATAAACCAGAAATACCTCAGAGAGTGTTTATTATGTCATTTAGAACATCCTAAATAACATTTTAGACATTTTTAAAATCATGTCCAAAATGTCCATTTTTGGACGCCATACTATAGCCTTACTAAAAAATTATTTTTTGGAGCATTTTCAAATAACACCAAAAATTTTTTTAACTCAACCAGAAACACGTCAGAGAGTGTTTATTTTTTCATTTAGACCATCCTTAATCAATTTAATTTTTTAATCATGTCATAAATGTCCATTTTTCGACGTCATACTATATCCTTACTAAAATATGATTTTTTGAGCATGTTCAAAAAACACCTGAAAATTATTCAAATCAACCAGAAATACTCCAGAGAGGGTTTATTATGTCATTTAGAACATCCTAAATCACACTTTAGACAATTTTGGAATCATGTCCAAAATGTCCATTTTTGGACGCCATACTATAGTCTTACTAAAAAATGATTTTTGGAGCATTTTCAAAAAACACCAAAAAATGTTTTAAATCAACGAGAAAATCCTATGAGAGTGTTTATTTTTTCATTTAGAACATCCTAAATCACATTTTAGACAATTTTTTAATCATGTCACAAATGTCCATTTTTGGACGTCATACTATAGCCTTACTAAAATGTGATTTTTTGAGCATGTTCAAAAAACACCTGAAAATGATTCAAATCAACCAGAAATACTCCAGAGAGGGTTTATTATGTCATTTAGAACATCCTAAATCACACTTTAGACAATTTTGGAATCATGTCCAAAATGTCCATTTTTGGACGCCATACTATAGTCTTACTAAAAAATAATTTTTGGAGCATTTTCAAAAAACACCAAAAAATGTTTTAAATCAACGAGAAAATCCTATGAGAGTGTTTATTTTTTCATTTAGAACATCCTAAATCACATTTTAGACAATTTTTTAATCATGTCACAAATGTCCATTTTTGGACGTCATACTATAGCCTTACTAAAATGTGATTTTTTGAGCATGTTCAAAAAACACCTGAAAATGATTCAAATCAACCAGAAATACTCCAGAGAGGGTTTATTATGTCATTTAGAACATCCTAAATCACACTTTAGACAATTTTGGAATCATGTCCAAAATGTCCATTTTTTGACGCCATACTATAGTCTTACTAAAAAATGATTTTTGGAGCATTTTCAAAAAACACCAAAAAATGTTTTAAATCAACGAGAAAATCCTCAGAGAGTGTTTATTTTTTCATTTAGAACATCCTAAATCACATTTTAGAATATTTTTTAATCATGTCCAAAATATCCGTTTTTGGACGTCATACTATAGCCTTACTAAAAAATTATTTTTTTAGCATTTTCAAAAAGCACCTGAAAATGATTTGAATCAACCAGAAATAGTCAAGAAAGGGTTTATTATGTCATTTAGAACATCCTAAATCACATTGTAGACAACTTTGGAATCATGTCCAAAATGTCCATTTTTGGACGCCATACTATAGCCTTACTAAAAAATGATTTTTGGAGCATTTTCAAAAAACACCAAAAAATGTTTTAAATCAACGAAAAACACCTCAGAGAGTGTTTATTTTTTTAATTAGACCATCCTTAATCACATTTTAGACAATTTTTTAATCATGTCCAAAATGTCCATTTTTGGACGCCATACTATAGCCTTACTAAAATATGATTTTTTGAGCATGTTCAAAAAACACCTGAAAATGATTTAACTCAACGAGAAAAACCTCAGCGAGTGTTTATTATGTCATTTAGAACATCCTAAATCACATTTTAGACATTTTTAAAATCATGTCCAAAATGTTCATTTTTGGACGTCATATTATAATATGACGTCCAAAAATGAACATTTTGGATTTTCAAAAAACACCAAAAAATGTTTTAAATCAACGAAAAACACCTCAGAGAGTGTTTATTTTTTTAATTAGAACATCCTAAATAACATTTTAGACATTTTTTAAATCATGTCCAAAATTTCCATTTTTGGACGTCATGACATAGCCTTACTAAAAAATGATTTTTTGAGCATTTCCAAAAAACACCTGAAAATGATTTAAATCAACCAGAAATACTCCAGAAATGGTTTATTATGTCATTTAGAACATCCTAAATCACATTTGAGAAAATTTTGGAATCATATCCAAAATGTCCATTTTTGGACGCCATACTATAGCCTTACTAAAAAATGATTTTGGGACCATTTTCAAATAACACCAAAAAATGTTTTAAATCAACCAGAAAAACCTCAGAGAGTGTTTATTTTTTCATGTAGAACATCCTAAATCACATTTAAGACATTTTTAAAATCATGTCCAAAATGTCCATTTTTGGACGCCATACTATAGCCTTACTAAAAAACGATTTTTGGAGCATTTCCAAAAAACACCTGAAAATGATTTAAATCAACGAGAAAAACCTCAGAGAGTGTTTATTTTTTCATTTAGAACATCCTAAATCACATTTTAGACATTTTTAAAATCATGTCAAAAATGTCCATTTTTGGACGTCATACTATAGCCTTACTAAAAAATGATTTTTTGAGCATTTCCAAAAAACACCTGAAAATGATTTAAATCAATGAGAAACACCTCAGAGAGTGTTTATTATGTCATTTAGAACATCCTAAATCACATTTTAGACATTTTTAAAATCATGTCCAAAATGTTCATTTTTGGACGTCATATTATACCCTTACTAAAAAATGATTTTTGGAGCATTTCCAAAAAACACCTGAAAATGATTTAAATAAACCAGAAATAGTCCAGAAAGGGTTTATTATGTCATTTAGCACATCCTAAATCACACTGTAGACCATTTTGGAATCATGTCCAAAATGTCCATTTTTGGACGCCACACTATAGCCTTACTAAAAAATGATTTTTGGAGCATTTTCAAAAAAAAACAAAAAATTTTTTAAATCAACCAGAAACACCTCAGAGAGTTTTTTTTATGTCATTTAGAACTTCCTAAATCAAATTTTAGAATATTTTGGAATCATGTCCAAAATGTCCATTTTTGGACGTCATACTATAGCCTTACTAAAAAATGATTTTTGGAACATGTTCAAAAAACACCTGAAAATATTATAAATCAAACAGAAAACCTCAGAGAGTGTTTATTTTTTCATTTAGAACATTCTAAATCACATTTTAGATATTTTTTAAATCATGTCCAAATTCCATTTTTGGACGCCATACTATAGCCTTACTAAAAAATGATTTTTGGAGCATTTTCAAAAAACACCAAAAATTTTTCTAAATCAATTAAAAACACCTCAGAGAGTGTTTATTTTATCATTTAGAACATCCTAAATGACATTTTAGAAAATTTTTTAATCATGTCCAAAATGTCCATTTTTGGACGTCATACTATAGCCTTACTAAAAAATTATTTTTGGAGCATTTTCAAAAAACACCAAAAAATGTTTTAAATCAACCAGAAACACCTCAGAGAGTTTTTTTTTTTACGTCATTTAGAACATCCTAAATCAAATTTTAGAATATTTTGGAATCATGTCCAAAATGTCCATTTTTGGACATCATACTATAGCCTTACTAAAAAATGATTTTTGATGCATGTTCAAAAAAAACCTGAAAATGTTATAAATCAACCCGAAAACCTCAGAGAGTGTTTATTAAATCATTTAGAACATCCTAAATCACATTTTAGACATTTTTTAAATCATGTCGAAAATGTCCATTTTTGGACGTCATACTATAGCCTTACTAAAAAATAATTTTTGGAGCATTTTCAAAAAACACCTGAAAATGATTTAAATCAACCAGAAATAGTCCAGAAAGGGTTTATTTTTTCATTTAGAACATCCTAAATCACATTGTAGACAATTTTGTAATCATGTCCAAAATGTCCATTTTTGGACGCCATACTATAGCCTTACTAAAAAATGATTTTTTGAGCATTTCCAAAAAACACCTGAAAATGATTTAAATCAACGAGAAACACCTCAGAGAGTGTTTATTATGTCATTTAGAACATCCTAAATCACATTTTAGACATTTTTAAAATCATGTCCAAAATGTTCATTTTTGGACGTCATATTATACCCTTACTAAAAAATGATTTTTGGAGCATTTCCAAAAAACACCTGAAAATGATTTAAATCAACGAGAAAATCCTCAGAGAGTGTTTATTTTTTCATTTAGAACATCCTAAATCACATTTTAGACAATTTTTTAATCATGTCCAAAATGTCCATTTTTGGACGCCATACTATAGCCTTACTAAAATATGATTTTTTGAGCATGTTCAAAAACACCTGAAAATGATTTAACTCAACGAGAAAAACCTCAGCGAGTGTTTATTATGTCATTTAGAACATCCTAAATCACATTTTAGACATTTTTAAAATCATGTCCAAAATGTTCATTTTTGGACGTCATATTATAATATGACGTCCAAAAATGAACATTTTGGATTTTCAAAAAACACCAAAAAATGTTTTAAATCAACGAGAAACACCTCAGAGAGTGTTTATTTTTTCATTTAGAACATCCTAAATCACATTTTAGACATTTTTTAAATCATGTCCAAAATGTCCATTTTTGGACGTCATGATATAGCCTTACTAAAAAATGATTTTTTGAGCATTTCAAAAAAACACCTGAAAATGATTTAAATACACCAGAAATACTCCAGAAAGGGTTTATTATGTCATTTAGAACATCCTAAATCACATTTGAGAAAATTTTGGAATCATATCCAAAATGTCCATTTTAGGTCGCCATACTATAGCCTTACTAAAAAATGATTTTGGGACCATTTTCAAATAACACCAAAAAATGTTTTAAATCAACCAGAAAAACCTAGGAGAGTGTTTATTTTTTCATGTAGAACATCCTAAATCACATTTAAGACATTTTTAAAATCATGTCCAAATGTCCATTTTTGGACGCCATACTATAGCCTTACTAAAAAACGATTTTTGGAGCATTTCCAAAAAACACCTGAAAATGATTTAAATCAACGAGAAAAACCTCAGAGAGTGTTTATTTTTTCATTTAGAACATCCTAAATCACATTTTAGAATATTTTTAAAATCATGTCCAAAATGTTCATTTTTGGACGTCATATTATACCCTTACTAAAAAATGATTTTTGGAGCATTTCCAAAAAACACCTGAAAATGATTTAAATAAACCAGAAATAGTCCAGAAAGGGTTTATTATGTCATTTAGCACATCCTAAATCACACTGTAGACCATTTTGGAATCATGTCCAAAATGTCCATTTTTGGACGCCACACTATAGCCTTACTAAAAAATGTTTTTTTGAGCATTTTCAAAAAAAAACAAAAAATTTTTTAAATCAACCAGAAACACCTCAGAGAGTTTTTTTTATGTCATTTAGAACTTCCTAAATCAAATTTTAGAATATTTTGGAATCATGTCCAAAATGTCCATTTTTGGACGTCATACTATAGCCTTACTAAAAAATGATTTTTGGAACATGTTCAAAAAACACCTGAAAATATTATAAATCAAACAGAAAACCTCAGAGAGTGTTTATTTTTTCATTTAGAACATTCTAAATCACATTTTAGATATTTTTTAAATCATGTCCAAATTCCATTTTTGGACGCCATACTATAGCCTTACTAAAAAATGATTTTTGGAGCATTTTCAAAAAACACCAAAAATTTTTCTAAATCAATTAAAAACACCTCAGAGAGTGTTTATTTTATCATTTAGAACATCCTAAATGACATTTTAGAAAATTTTTTAATCATGTCCAAAATGTCCATTTTTGGACGTCATACTATAGCCTTACTAAAAAATTATTTTTGGAGCATTTTCAAAAAACACCAAAAAATGTTTTAAATCAACCAGAAACACCTCAGAGAGTTTTTTTTTTACGTCATTTAGAACATCCTAAATCAAATTTTAGAATATTTTGGAATCATGTCCAAAATGTCCATTTTTGGACATCATACTATAGCCTTACTAAAAAATGATTTTTGATGCATGTTCAAAAAAAACCTGAAAATGTTATAAATCAACCCGAAAACCTCAGAGAGTGTTTATTAAATCATTTAGAACATCCTAAATCACATTTTAGACATTTTTTAAATCATGTCGAAAATGTCCATTTTTGGACATCATACTATAGCCTTACTAAAAAATAATTTTTGGAGCATTTTCAAAAAACACCTGAAAATGATTTAAATCAACCAGAAATAGTCCAGAAAGGGTTTATTTTTTCATTTAGAACATCCTAAATCACATTGTAGACAATTTTGTAATCATGTCCAAAATGTCCATTTTTGGACGCCATACTATAGCCTTACTAAAAAATGATTTTTTGAGCATTTCCAAAAAACACCTGAAAATGATTTAAATCAACGAGAAACACCTCAGAGAGTGTTTATTATGTCATTTAGAACATCCTAAATCACATTTTAGACATTTTTAAAATCATGTCCAAAATGTTCATTTTTGGACGTCATATTATACCCTTACTAAAAATGATTTTTGGAGCATTTCCAAAAAACACCTGAAAATGATTTAAATCAACGAGAAAATCCTCAGAGAGTGTTTATTTTTTCATTTAGAACATCCTAAATCACATTTTAGACAATTTTTTAATCATGTCCAAAATGTCCATTTTTGGACGCCATACTATAGCCTTACTAAAATATGATTTTTTGAGCATGTTCAAAAAACACCTGAAAATGATTTAACTCAACGAGAAAAACCTCAGCGAGTGTTTATTATGTCATTTAGAACATCCTAAATCACATTTTAGACATTTTTAAAATCATGTCCAAAATGTTCATTTTTGGACGTCATATTATAATATGACGTCCAAAAATGAACATTTTGGATTTTCAAAAAACACCAAAAAATGTTTTAAATCAACGAAAAACACCTCAGAGAGTGTTTATTTTTTTAATTAGAACATCCTAAATAACATTTTAGACATTTTTTAAATCATGTCCAAAATTTCCATTTTTGGACGTCATGATATAGCCTTACTAAAAAATGATTTTTTGAGCATTTCCAAAAAACACCTGAAAATGATTTAAATCAACCAGAAATACTCCAGAAATGGTTTATTATGTCATTTAGAACATCCTAAATCACATTTGAGAAAATTTTGGAATCATATCCAAAATGTCCATTTTTGGACGCCATACTATAGCCTTACTAAAAAATGATTTTGGGACCATTTTCAAATAACACCAAAAAATGTTTTAAATCAACCAGAAAAACCTAGGAGAGTGTTTATTTTTTCATGTAGAACATCCTAAATCACATTTAAGACATTTTTAAAATCATGTCCAAAATGTCCATTTTTGGACGCCATACTATAGCCTTACTAAAAAACGATTTTTGGAGCATTTCCAAAAAACACCTGAAAATGATTTAAATCAACGAGAAAAACCTCAGAGAGTGTTTATTTTTTCATTTAGAACATCCTAAATCACATTTTAGAATATTTTAAAATCATGTCCAAAATGTTCATTTTTGGACGTCATATTATACCCTTACTAAAAAATGATTTTTGGAGCATTTCCAAAAAACACCTGAAAATGATTTAAATAAACCAGAAATAGTCCAGAAAGGGTTTATTATGTCATTTAGCACATCCTAAATCACACTGTAGACCATTTTGGAATCATGTCCAAAATGTCCATTTTTGGACGCCACACTATAGCCTTACTAAAAAATGTTTTTTTGAGCATTTTCAAAAAAAAACAAAATTTTTTTTAAATCAACCAGAAACACCTCAGAGAGTTTTTTTTATGTCATTTAGAACTTCCTAAATCAAATTTTAGAATATTTTGGAATCATGTCCAAAATGTCCATTTTTGGACGTCATACTATAGCCTTACTAAAAAATGATTTTTGGAACATGTTCAAAAAACACCTGAAAATATTATAAATCAAACAGAAAACCTCAGAGAGTGTTTATTTTTTCATTTAGAACATTCTAAATCACATTTTAGATATTTTTTAAATCATGTCCAAATTCCATTTTTGGACGCCATACTATAGCCTTACTAAAAAATGATTTTTGGAGCATTTTAAAAAAACACCAAAAATTTTTCTAAATCAATTAAAAACACCTCAGAGAGTGTTTATTTATCATTTAGAACATCCTAAATGACATTTTAGAAATTTTTTGAAATCATGTCCAAAATGTCCATTTTTGGACGTCATACTATAGCCTTACTAAAAAATTATTTTTGGAGCATTTTCAAAAAACACCAAAAAATGTTTTAAATCAACCAGAAACACCTCAGAGAGTTTTTTTTTTACGTCATTTAGAACATCCTAAATCAAATTTTAGAATATTTTGGAATCATGTCCAAAATGTCCATTTTTGGACATCATACTATAGCCTTACTAAAAAATGATTTTTGATGCATGTTCAAAAAAAACCTGAAAATGTTATAAATCAACCCGAAAACCTCAGAGAGTGTTTATTAAATCATTTACAACATCCTAAATCACATTTTAGACATTTTTTAAATCATGTCGAAAATGTCCATTTTTGGACGTCATACTATAGCCTTACTAAAAAATTATTTTTGGAACATTTTCAAAAAACACCTGAAAATGATTCAAATCAACCACAAACATCTCAGAGAGTGTTTATTTTTTCATTTAGAACATCCTAAATCACATTTTAGACATTTTTTTAATCATGTCCAAAATGTCCATTTTTGGACGTCATACTATAGTCTTACTAAAAAATGATTTTTTGAGCATTTCCAAAAAACACCTGAAAATGATTTAAATCAACGAGAAAATCCTCAGAGAGTGTTTATTTTTTCATTTAGAACATCCTAAATCACATTTTAGACAATTTTTTAATCATGTCCAAAATGTCCATTTTTGGACGTCATACTATAACCTTACTAAAAAATGATTTTTTGAGCATATTCAAAAAACACCAAAAAATGTTATAAATCAACCAGAAATACCTCAGAAAGTGTTTATTATGTCATTTAGAACATCCTAAATCACATTTTAGACATTTTTAAAATCATGTCCAAAATGTTCATTTTTGGACGTCATACTATAGCCTTACTAAAAAATGATTTTTGGAGCATTTTCAAAAAACACCTGAAAATGATTTAAATCAACCAGAAATAGTCCAGAAAGGGTTTATTATGTCATTTAGAACATCCTAAATCGCATTGTAGACAATTTTGGAATCATGTCCAAATGTCCATTTTTGGACGCCACACTATAGCCTTACTAAAAAATGATTTTTGGAGCATTTTCAAAAAACACCAAAAAATGTTTTAAATAATGAAAAAAAACCCCAGAGAGTGTTTATTTTTTCATATAGAAAATCCTAAATCACATTTTAGACAATTTTTTAATCATGTCCAAAATGTCCATTTTTGGACGCCATACTATAGCCTTACTAAAAAAAATTTTTTGGAGCATTTTCAAAAAACACCAAAAAATGTTTTAAATCAACGAGAAACACACCAGAGAGTGTTTATTATGTCATTTAGAACATCCTAAATCCCATTTTAGACATTTTTAAAATCATGTCCAAAATGTCCATTTTTGGACGCCATACTATAGCCTTACTAAAAAATGATTTTTGGAGCATTTTCAAAAAACACCAAAAAATGTTATAAATCAACCAGAAACACCTCAGAGAGTGTTTATTTTTTCATTTAGACCATCCTTAATCACATTTTAGACAATTTTTTAATCATGTCCAAATTGTCCATTTTTGGACGTCATACTATAGCCTTACTAAAATATGATTTTTGGAGCATGTTCAAAAAACACCTGAAAATGATTCAAATCAACCAGAAATACTCCAGAAAGGGTTTATTAAGTCATTTAGAAAATCCTAAATCACATTGTAGACTATTTTGGAATCATGTCCAAAATGTCCATTTTTGGACGTCATACTATAGCCTTCCTAAAAAATGATTTTTGGAGCATGTTCAAAAATCACCAAAAAATGTTATAAATCAACCAGAAATACCTCAGAGAGTGTTTATTATGTCATTTAGAACATCCTAAATCACATTTTAGACATTTTTAAAATCATGTCCAAAATGTCCATTTTTGGACGCCATACTATAGCCTTACTAAAAAAATTATTTTTGGAGCATTTTCAAAAAACACCAAAAAATGTTTAAAATCAACCAGAAACACCTCAGAGAGTGTTTATTATGTCATTTAGAACATCCTAAATCACATTTTAGACATTTTTTTAATCATGTCCAAAATGTCCATTTTTGGACGTCATACTATAGCCTTACTAAAAAATGATTTTTGGAGCATTTTCAAAAAACACCTGAAAATCATTTAAATCAACCAGAAATAGTCCAGAAAGGGTTTATTATGTCATTCACAACATCTTAAATCAAATTTAAGACAATTTTGGAATCATGTCCAAAATGTCCATTTTTGGACGTCATACTATAGCCTTACTAAAAAATGATTTTTGGAGCATTTTCAAAAAACACCTGAAAATCATTTAAATCAACCAGAAATAGTCCAGAAAGGGTTTATTATGTCATTTAGAACATCCTAAATCACATTTTAGACATTTTTAAAATCATGTCCAAAATGTCCATTTTTGGACGCCATACTAAAGCCTTACTAAAAAATGATTTTTGGAGCATTTTCAAAAAACACCAAAAAATGTTTTAAATCAATGAAAAACACCTCAGAGAGTGTTTATTTTTTCATTTAGAACATCCTAAATTACATTTTAGACAATTTTTTAATCATGTCCAAAATGTCCATTTTTGGACATCATACTATAGCCTTATTAAAAAATGATTTTTTGACCATTTCCAAAAAACACCTGAAAATGATTTAAATCAACCAGAAATACTCCAGAAAGGGTTTATTATGTCATTTAGAACATCCTAAATCACATTGTAGACTATTTTTGAATCATGTCCAAAATGTCCATTTTTGGACATCATACTATAGCCTTACTAAAAATAATTTTGGAGCATTTTCAAAAAACACCTGAAAATGATTTAAATCAACCAGAAATACTCCAGAAAGGGTTTATTATGTCATTTAGAACATCCTAAATCACATTGTAGACTATTTTGGAATCATGTCCAAAATGTCCATTTTTGGACATCATACTATAGCCTTACTAAAAAATGATTTTGGAGCATTTTCAAAAAACACAAAAAAAGGTTATAAATCAACCAGAAACACCTCAGAGAGTGTTTATTATGTCATTCACAACATCTTAAATCAAATTTAAGACAATTTTGGAATCATGTCCAAAATGTCCATTTTTGGACGCCATACTATAGCGTTACTGAAAAAATTATTTTTGGAGCATTTTCAAAAAACACCAAAAAATGTTTTAAATCAACCAGAAACACCTCAGAGAGTTTTTTTTTATGTCATTTAGAACATCCTAAATCAAATTTTAGAGTATTTTGTAATCATGTCCAAAATGTCCATTTTTGGACGTCATACTATAGCCTTACTAAAAAATGATTTTTGGAGCATGTTCAAAAAACACCTGAAAATGTTATAAATCAACCCAAAAACCTCATAGAGTGTTTATTATGTCATTTAGAACATCCTAAATCACATTTTAGACATTTTTTTAATCATGTCCAAAATGTCCATTTTTGGACGTCATACTATAGCCTTACTAAAAAATGATTTTTGGAGCATTTTTAAAAAACACCTGAAAATCATTTAAATCAACCAGAAATAGTCCAGAAAGGGTTTATTATGTCATTTAGAACATCCTAAATCACATTTTAGACATTTTTAAAATCATGTCCAAAATGTCCATTTTTGGACGCCATACTATAGCCTTACTAAAAAATTATTTTTGGAGCATTTTCAAAAAACACCAAAAAATGTTTTAAATCAATGAAAAACACCTCAGAGAGTGTTTATTTTTTCATTTAGAACATCCTAAATCACATTTTAGACAATTTTCTAATCATGTCCAAAATGTCCATTTTTGGACGTCATACTATAGCCTTACTAAAAAATGATTTTTGGAGCATGTTCAAAAAATACCTGAAAATGTTATAAATCAACCCAAAAACCTCAGAGAGTGTTTATTATGTCATTTAGAACATCCTAAATCACATTTTAGACCTTTTTTTAATCATGTCCAAAATGTCCATTTTTGGACGTCATACTATAGCCTTACTAAAAAATGATTTTTGGAGTATTTTCAAAAAACACCTGAAAATCATTTAAATCAACCAGAAATAGTCCAGAAAGGGTTTATTATGTCATTTAGAACATCCTAAATTACATTTTGGACATTTTTTGAAATCATGTGTAAAATGTCCATTTTTGGACGCCATACTATAGCGTTACTAAAAAATGATTTTTGGAGCATTTTAAAAAATACCTAAAAATGTTTTAAATCAATGAAATACACCAGAGAGTGTTAATTATTTTTTTAGAACCTCCTAAATCACATTTTAGACATTTTTTGAAATCATGTCCAAAATGTCCATTTTTGGACGTCATACTATAGCCTTACTAAAAAAAAAAGATTTTTGGAGCATATTCAAAAATTCATTAAAATGTTTTAAATCAACCCAAAAACCTCAGAGAGTGTTTATTATGTCATTTAGAACATCCTAAATCACATTTTAGACATTTTTGTAATCATGTCCAAAATGTCCATTTTTGGACGTCATACTATAGCCTTACTAAAAAATGATTTTTGGAGCATTTTCAAAAAACACCTGAAAATCATTTAAATCAACCAGAAATAGTCCAGAAAGGGTTTATTATGTCATTTAGAAAATCCTAAATCACATTGTAGATAATTTTGGAATCATGTCCAAAATGTCCATTTTTGGACGCCATACTATAGCCTTACTAAAAAATGATTTTTGGAGCATTTTCAAAAAACATCAAAAAATGTTTTAAATCAATGAAAAACACCTCAGAGAGTGTTTATTTTTTCATTTAGAACATCCTACATCACATTTTAGACAATTTTGAATCACGTCCAAAATGTCCATTTTTGGACATCATACTATAGCCTTATTAAAAAATGATTTTTTGAGCATTTCCAAAAAACACCTGAAAATGATTTAAATCAACCAGAAATACTCCAGAAAGGGTTTATTATGTCATTTAGAACATCCTAAATCACATTGTAGACTATTTTGGAATCATGTCCAAAATGTCCATTTTTGGACGTCATACTATAGCCTTACTAAAAAAATTATATTTGGAGCATTTTCAAAAAACACCAAAAAATGTTTTAAATCAACCAGAAACACCTCAGAGAGTTTTTTTTATGTCATTTAGAACATCCTAAATCAAATTTTAGAATATTTTGGAATCATGTCCAAAATGTCCATTTTTGGACGTCATACTATAGCCTTACTAAAAAATGATTTTTATACCATGTTCAAAAAACACCTGAAAATGTTATAAATCAACCCGAAAACCAAAGAGAGTGTTTATTATGTCATTTAGAACATCCTAAATCACATTTTAGACAATTTTGGAATCATGTCCAAAATGTCCATTTTTGGACGCCATACTATAGCCTTACTAAAAAATGATTTTTGGAGCATTTTCAAAAAACACCAAAAAATGTTTTAAATCATGAAAAACACCCCAGAGAGTGTTTATTTTTTCATTTAGAACCTCCTAAATCACATTTTAGACATTTTTTGAAATCATGTCCAAAATGTCCATTTTTGGACGTCATACTATAGCCTTACTAAAAAATGATTTTTGGAGCATATTCAAAAATTCCTAAAAAATGTTTTAAATCAACCTGAAATATACACCAGAGAGTGTTAATTTAATCATTTAGAACCTCCTAAATCACATTTTAGACATTTTTTGAAATCATGTCCAAAATGTCCATTTTTGGACGTCATACTATAGCCTTACTAAAAAATGATTTTTGGAGCATTTTCAAAAAACACCTGAAAATCATTTAAATCAACCAGAAATAGTCCAGAAAGGGTTTATTATGTCATTTGGAACATCCTAAATCACATTGTAGATAATTTTGGAATCATGTCCACAATGTCCATTTTTGGACGCCATACTATAGCCTTACTAAAAAATGATGTTTGGAACATTTTCAAAAAACACCAAAAAATGTTTTAAATCAATGAAAAACACCTCAGAGAGTGTTTATTTTTTCATTTAGAACATCCTAAATCACATTTTAGACATTTTTAAAATCATGTCCAAAATGTCCATTTTTGGACGCCATACTATAGCCTTACTAAAAAATGATGTTTAGAACATTTTCAAAAAACACCAAAAAATGTTTTAAATCAATGAAAAACACCTCAGAGAGTGTTTATTTTTTCATTTAGAACATCCTAAATCACATTTTAGACAATTTTTTAATCATGTCCAAAATGTCCATTTTTGGACATCATACTATAGCCTTATTAAAAAATGATTTTTTGAGCATTTCCAAAAAACACCTGAAAATGATTTAAATCAACCAGAAATACTCCAGAAAGGGTTTATTATGTCATTTAGAACATCCTAAATCACATTGTAGACTATTTTGGAATCATGTCCAAAATGTCCATTTTTGGACGTCATACTATAGCCTTACTAAAAAATTAGTTTTTTGAGCATTTTCAAAAAACACCAAAAAATGTTTTAAATCAACCAGAAACACCTCAGAGAGTTTTTTTATGTCATTTAGAACATCCTAAATCAAATTTTAGAATATTTTGGAATCATGTCCAAAATGTCCATTTTTGGACGTCATACTATAGCCTTACTAAAAAATGATTTTATACCATGTTCAAAAAACACCTGAAAATGTTATAAATCAACCCGAAAAACCAAAGAGAGTGTTTATTATGTCATTTAGAACATCCTAAATCACATTTTAGACAATTTTGGAATCATGTCCAAAATGTCCATTTTTGGACGCCATATTATAGCCTTACTAAAAAATGATTTTTGGAGCATTTTCAAAAAACACCAAAAATGTTTTAAATCAACCTGAAAAACACCTCAGAGAGTGTTTATTTTTTCATTTAGAACATCCTAAATCACATTTTAGACATTTTTTTAATCATGTCCAAAATGTCCATTTTTGGACGTCATACTATAGCCTTACTAAAAAATGATTTTTTGAGCATTTCAAAAAAACACCTGAAAATGATTTAAATCAACTAGAAACTACCTCAGAAGTGTTTATTTGTCATTTAGAACATCCTAAATCACATTTTAGAATATTTTTGAATCATGTCCAAAATGTCCATTTTTGGATGCCATACTATAGCCTTACTAAAAAATGATTTTTGGAGCATTTTCAAAAAACAACAAAATGTTTTTAAATCAACCAGAAACACCTCAGAGAGTTTTTTTTATGTCATTTAGAACATCCTAAATCAAATTTAGAATATTTTGGAATCATGTCCAAAATGTCCATTTTTGGACGTCATACTATAGCCTTACTAAAAAATGATTTTTGAGCATTTTCAAAAAATTCCTTAAAATGTTTTAAATCAACGAGAAAACCTCAAGAGAGTGTTTATTTTTTCATTTAGAACATCCTAAATCACATTTTAGAATATTTTTAAAATCATGTCCAAAATGTCATTTTTGGACGTCAATTATACCCTTACTAAAAATGATTTTGGAGCATTTCAAAAAACACCTGAAAATGATTTAAATAAACCAGAAATAGTCCAGAAAGGGTTTATTATGTCATTTAGCACATCCTAAATCACATTGTAGACCATTTTGGAATCATGTCCAAAATGTCCATTTTTGGACGCCAACTATAGCCTTACTAAAAAATGTTTTTTTGAGCATTTTCAAAAAAAAAACCAAAATTTTTTTAAAATCAACCAGAAACACCTCAGAGAGTTTTTTTATGTCATTTAGAACTTCCTAAATCAAATTTTAGAATATTTTGGAATCATGTCCAAAATGTCCATTTTTGGACGTCATACTATAGCCTTACTAAAAATGATTTTTGGAACATGTTCAAAAAACACCTGAAAATATTATAAATCAAACAGAAACCTCAGAGAGTGTTTATTTTTCATTTAGAACATTCTAAATCACATTTTAGATATTTTTTAATCATGTCCAAATTCCATTTTTGGACGCCATACTATAGCCTTACTAAAAAATGATTTTTGGAGCATTTTAAAAAAACACCAAAAATTTTTCTAAATCAATTAAAAACACCTCAGAGAGTGTTTATTTTATCATTTAGAACATCCTAAATGACATTTTAGAAAATTTTTTAATCATGTCCAAAATGTCCATTTTTGGACGTCATACTATAGCCTTACTAAAAAATTATTTTTGGAGCATTTTCAAAAAACACCAAAAAATGTTTTAAATCAACCAGAAACACCTCAGAGAGTTTTTTTTTTTACGTCATTTAGAACATCCTAAATCAAATTTTAGAATATTTTGGAATCATGTCCAAAATGTCCATTTTTGGACATCATACTATAGCCTTACTAAAAAATGATTTTTGATGCATGTTCAAAAAAACCTGAAAATGTTATAAATCAACCCGAAAACCTCAGAGAGTGTTAATTTAATCATTTATAACCTCCTAAATCACATTTTAGACATTTTTTAAATCATGTCGAAAATGTCCATTTTGGACGTCATACTATAGCCTTACTAAAAAATTATTTTTGGAACATTTTCAAAAAACACCTGAAAATGATTCAAATCAACCACAAACATCTCAGAGAGTGTTTATTTTTTCATTTAGAACATCCTAAATCACATTTTAGACATTTTTTTAATCATGTCCAAAATGTCCATTTTTGGACGTCATACTATAGTCTTACTAAAAATGATTTTTTGAGCATTTCCAAAAAACACCTGAAAATGATTTAAATCAACGAGAAAATCCTCAGAGAGTGTTAATTATGTCATTTAGAACCTCCTAAATCACATTTTAGACAATTACAGAATCATGTCCAAAATGTCCATTTTTGGACGTCATACTATAGCCTTATTAAAAATTATTTTTTGAGCATATTCAAAAAACACCAAAAAATGTTATAAATCAACCAGAAATACCTCAGAAAGTGTTTATTATGTCATTTAGAACATCCTAAATCACATTTTAGACATTTTTAAATCATGTCCAAAATGTTCATTTTTGGACGTCATACTATAGCCTTACTAAAAAATGATTTTTGGAGCATTTTCAAAAAACACCTGAAAATGATTTAAATCAACCAGAAATAGTCCAGAAAGGGTTTATTATGTCATTTAGAACATCCTAAATCGCATTGTAGACAATTTTGGAATCATGTCCAAAATGTCCATTTTTGGACGCCACACTATAGCCTTACTAAAAAATGATTTTTGGAGCATTTTCAAAAAACACCAAAAATGTTTTAAATAATGAAAAAAAAACCCCAGAGAGTGTTTATTTTTTCATATAGAAAATCCTAAATCACATTTTAGACAATTTTTTAATCATGTCCAAAATGTCCATTTTTGGACGGCATACTATAGCCTTACTAAAAAAATTTTTTGGAGCATATTCAAAAAATTACTTAAAATGTTTTAAATCAACATGAAATACACCAGAGAGTGTTAATTATGTCATTTAGAACCTCCTAAATCACATTTTAGACATTTTTTGAAATCATGTCCAAAATGTCCATTTTTGGACGCCATACTATAGCCTTACTAAAAAATGATTTTTGGAGCATTTTCAAAAAACACCAAAAATGTTATAAATCAACCAGAAACCCTCAGAGAGTGTTTATTTTTTCATTTAGACCATCCTTAATCACATTTTAGACAATTTTTTAATCATGTCCAAATTGTCCATTTTGGACGTCATACTATAGCCTTACTAAAATATGATTTTTGGAGCATGTTCAAAAACACCTGAAAATGATTCAAATCAACCAGAAATACTCCAGAAAGGGTTTATTAAGTCATTTAGAACATCCTAAATCACATTGTAGACTATTTTGGAATCATGTCCAAAATGTCCATTTTTGGACGTCATACTATAGCCTTCCTAAAAAATGATTTTTGGAGCATGTTCAAAAAACACCAAAAAATGTTATAAATCAACCAGAAATACCTCAGAGAGTGTTTATTATGTCATTTAGAACATCCTAAATCACATTTTAGACATTTTTAAAATCATGTCCAAAATGTCCATTTTTGGACGCCATACTATAGCCTTACTAAAAAATTATTTTTGGAGCATTTTCAAAAAACACCAAAAAATGTTTTAAATCAACCAGAAACACCTCAGAGAGTGTTTATTATGTCATTTAGAACATCCTAAATCACATTTTAGACATTTTTTTTAATCATGTCCAAAATGTCCATTTTTGGACGTCATACTATAGCCTTACTAAAAAATGATTTTTGGAGCATTTTCAAAAAATTTCTTAAAATATTTTAAATCAACCTGAAATAGTCCAGAAAGGGTTTATTATGTCATTCACAACATCTTAAATCAAATTTAAGACATTTATGGAATCATGTCCAAAATGTCCATTTTTGGACGTCATACTATAGCCTTACTAAAAAATGATTTTTGGAGCATTTTCAAAAAATTCCTAAAAATCATTTAAATCAACCTGAAATACACCAGAGAGTGTTAATTATGTCATTTAGAACCTCCTAAATCACATTTTAGACATTTTTTGAAATCATGTCCAAAATGTCCATTTTTGGACGGCATACTATACAGCCTTACTAAAAAATGATTTTTGGAGCATATTCAAAAAAACACCAAAAAATGTTTTAAATCAATGAAAAACACCTCAGAGAGTGTTTATTTTTTCATTTAGAACATCCTAAATTACATTTTAGACAATTTTTAATCATGTCCAAAATGTCCATTTTTGGACATCATACTATAGCCTTATTAAAAAATGATTTTTTGACCATTTCCAAAAAACACCTGAAAATGATTTAAATCAACCAGAAATACTCCAGAAAGGGTTTATTATGTCATTTAGAACATCCTAAATCACATTGTAGACTATTTTTGAATCATGTCCAAAATGTCCATTTTTGGACATCATACTATAGCCTTACTAAAAAATAATTTTTGGAGCATTTTCAAAAAACACCTGAAAATGATTTAAATCAACCAGAAATACTCCAGAAAGGGTTTATTATGTCATTTAGAACATCCTAAATCACATTGTAGACTATTTTGGAATCATGTCCAAAATGTCCATTTTTGGACATCATACTATAGCCTTACTAAAAAATGATTTTTGGAGCATTTTCAAAAAACACAAAAAAAGGTTATAAATCAACCAGAAACACCTCAGAGAGTGTTTATTATGTCATTCACAACATCTTAAATCAAATTTAAGACAATTTTGGAATCATGTCCAAAATGTCCATTTTTGGACGCCATACTATAGCGTTACTGAAAAAATTATTTTTGGAGCATTTTCAAAAAACACCAAAAAATGTTTTAAATCAACCAGAAACACCTCAGAGAGTTTTTTTTATGTCATTTAGAACATCCTAAATCAAATTTTAGAGTATTTTGTAATCATGTCCAAAATGTCCATTTTTGGACGTCATACTATAGCCTTACTAAAAATGATTTTTGGAGCATGTTCAAAAACACCTGAAAATGTTATAAATCAACCCAAAAACCTCATAGAGTGTTTATTATGTCATTTAGAACATCCTAAATCACATTTTAGACATTTTTTTAATCATGTCCAAAATGTCCATTTTTGGACGTCATACTATAGCCTTACTAAAAAATGATTTTTGGAGCATTTTTAAAAAACACCTGAAAATCATTTAAATCAACCAGAAATAGTCCAGAAAGGGTTTATTATGTCATTTAGAACATCCTAAATCACATTTTAGACATTTTTAAAATCATGTCCAAAATGTCCATTTTTGGACGCCATACTATAGCCTTACTAAAAAATTATTTTTGGAGCATTTTCAAAAAACACCAAAAAATGTTTTAAATCAATGAAAAACACCTCAGAGAGTGTTTATTTTTTCATTTAGAACATCCTAAATCACATTTTAGACAATTTTCTAATCATGTCCAAAATGTCCATTTTTGGACGTCATACTATAGCCTTACTAAAAATGATTTTTGGAGCATTTTCAAAAAATACCTGAAAATGTTATAAATCAACCCAAAAACCTCAGAGAGTGTTTATTATGTCATTTAGAACATCCTAAATCACATTTTAGACCTTTTTTTAATCATGTCCAAAATGTCCATTTTTGGACGTCATACTATAGCCTTACTAAAAAATGATTTTTGGAGTATTTTCAAAAAACACCTGAAAATCATTTAAATCAACCAGAAATAGTCCAGAAAGGGTTTATTATGTCATTTAGAACATCCTAAATCACATTTTAGACATTTTTAAAATCATGTCCAAAATGTCCATTTTTGGACGCCATACTATAGCCTTACTAAAAAATGATTTTTGGAGCATTTTCAAAAAACACCAAAAAATGTTTTAAATCAATGAAACACACCTCAGAGAGTGTTTATTTTTTCATTTAGAACATCCTAAATCACATTTTAGACAATTTTTTAATCATGTCCAAAATGTCCATTTTTGGACGTCATACTATAGCCTTACTAAAAAATGATTTTTGGAGCATGTTCAAAAAATACCTGAAAATGTTATAAATCAACCCAAAAACCTCAGAGAGTGTTTATTATGTCATTTAGAACATCCTAAATCACATTTTAGACATTTTTTTAATCATGTCCAAAATGTCCATTTTTGGACGTCATACTATAGCCTTACTAAAAAATGATTTTTGGAGCATTTTCAAAAAACACCTGAAAATCATTTAAATCAACCAGAAATAGTCCAGAAAGGGTTTATTATGTCATTTAGAACATCCTAAATCACATTGTAGATAATTTTGGAATCATGTCCAAAATGTCCATTTTTGGACGCCATACTATAGCCTTACTAAAAAATGATGTTTGGAACATTTTCAAAAAACACCAAAAAATGTTTTAAATCAATGAAAAACACCTCAGAGAGTGTTTATTTTTTCATTTAGAACATCCTAAATCACATTTTAGACAATTTTTTAATCATGTCCAAAATGTCCATTTTTGGACATCATACTATAGCCTTACTAAAAAATGATTTTTTGAGCATTTCCAAAAAACACCTGAAAATGATTTAAATCAACCAGAAATACTCCAGAAAGGGTTTATTATGTCATTTAGAACATCCTAAATCACATTGTAGACTATTTTGGAATCATGTCCAAAATGTCCATTTTTGGACGTCATACTATAGCCTTACTAAAAAATTATTTTTGGAGCATTTTCAAAAAACACCAAAAAATGTTTTAAATCAACCAGAAACACCTCAGAGAGTTTTTTTTATGTCATTTAGAACATCCTAAATCAAATTTTAGAATATTTTGGAATCATGTCCAAAATGTCCATTTTTGGACGTCATACTATAGCCTTACTAAAAAATGATTTTTATACCATGTTCAAAAAACACCTGAAAATGTTATAAATCAACCCGAAAACCAAAGAGAGTGTTTATTATGTCATTTAGAACATCCTAAATCACATTTTAGACAATTTTGGAATCATGTCCAAAATGTCCATTTTTGGACGCCATACTATAGCCTTACTAAAAAATGATTTTTGGAGCATTTTCAAAAAACACCAAAAAATGTTTTAAATCAATGAAAAACACCTCAGAGAGTGTTTATTTTTTCATTTAGAACATCCTAAATCACATTTTAGACAATTTTTTAATCATGTCCAAAATGTCCATTTTTGGACGTCATACTATAGCCTTACTAAAAAATGATTTTTGGAGCATGTTCAAAAAATACCTGAAAATGTTATAAATCAACCCAAAAACCTCAGAGAGTGTTTATTATGTCATTTAGAACATCCTAAATCACATTTTAGACATTTTTTTAATCATGTCCAAAATGTCCATTTTTGGACGTCATACTATAGCCTTACTAAAAAATGATTTTTGGAGCATTTTCAAAAAACACCTGAAAATCATTTAAATCAACCAGAAATAGTCCAGAAAGGGTTTATTATGTCATTTGGAACATCCTAAATCACATTGTAGATAATTTTGGAATCATGTCCACAATGTCCATTTTTGGACGCCATACTATAGCCTTACTAAAAATGATTTTTGGAACATTTTCAAAAAACACCAAAAAATGTTTTAAATCAATGAAAAACACCTCAGAGAGTGTTTATTTTTTCATTTAGAACATCCTAAATCACATTTTAGACATTTTTTAAATCATGTCCAAAATGTCCATTTTTGGACGCCATACTATAGCCTTACTAAAAAATGATGTTTAGAACATTTTCAAAAAACACCAAAAATGTTTTAAATCAATGAAAAACACCTCAGAGAGTGTTTATTTTTTCATTTAGAACCTACTAAATCACATTTTAGACATTTTTTTTAAATCATGTCCAAAATGTCCATTTTTGGACATCATACTATAGCCTTACTAAAAAATGATTTTTGAGCATTTTCAAAAAATTCCTTAAAATGTTTTAAATCAACCAGAAATACTCCAGAAAGGGTTTATTATGTCATTTAGAACATCCTAAATCACATTGTAGACTATTTTGGAATCATGTCCAAAATGTCCATTTTTGGACGTCATACTATAGCCTTACTAAAAAATTAGTTTTTTGAGCATTTTCAAAAAACACCAAAAAATGTTTTAAATCAACCAGAAACACCTCAGAGAGTTTTTTTATGTCATTTAGAACATCCTAAATCAAATTTTAGAATATTTTGGAATCATGTCCAAAATGTCCATTTTTGGACGTCATACTATAGCCTTACTAAAAAATGATTTTTATACCATTTTCAAAAAACACCTGAAAATGTTATAAATCAACCCGAAAACCAAAGAGAGTGTTTATTATGTCATTTAGAACATCCTAAATCACATTTTAGACAATTTTGGAATCATGTCCAAAATGTCCATTTTTGGACGCCATACTATAGCCTTACTAAAAAATGATTTTTGGAGCATTTTAAAAAAACACCAAAAAATGTTTTAAATCAATGAAAAACACCTCAGAGAGTGTTTATTTTTTCATTTAGAACATCCTAAATCACATTTTAGACCATTTTTTAATCATGTCCAAAATGTCCATTTTTGGACGTCATACTATAGCCTTACTAAAAAATGATTTTTTGAGCATTTTCAAAAAACACCAAAAAATGTTTTAAATCAATGAAAAACACCTCAGAGAGTGTTTATTTTTTCATTTAGAACATCCTAAATCACATTTTAGAATATTTTTTAATCATGTCCAAAATGTCCATTTTTGGATGCCATACTATAGCCTTACTAAAAAATTATTTTTGGAGCATTTTCAAAAAACAACAAATTTTTTTTTAAATCAACCAGAAACACCTCAGAGAGTTTTTTTTATGTCATTTAGCACATCCTAAATCAAATTTTAGAATATTTTGGAATCATGTCCAAAATGTCCATTTTTGGACGTCATACTATAGCCTTACTAAAAAATGATTTTTATACCATGTTCAAAAAACACCTGAAAATGTTTTAAATCAACCCGAAAACCTCAGAGAGTGTTGATTATGTCATTTAGAACATCCTAAATCACATTTTAGACATTTTTTAAATCATGTCCAAAATGTCCATTTTTGGACATCATACTATAGCCTTACTAAAAAATGATTTTTGGAGCATTTTCAAAAAACACCTGAAAATGATTTAAATCAACCAGAAATACTCCAGAAAGGGTTTATTATGTCATTTAGAACATCCTAAATATCATTGTAGACAATTTTGGAATCATGTCCAAAATGTCCATTTTTGGACGCCATACTATAGCCTTACTAAAAAATTATTTTTGGAGTATTATCAAAAAAAACAAAAAAAGGTTATAAATTAACCAGAAACACCTCAGAGAGTGTTTATTATGTCATTCACAACATCTTAAATCAAATTTTAGACAATTTTGGAATCATGTCCAAAATGTCCATTTTTGGACGCCATACTATAGCCTTACTAAAAAATTATTTTTGGAGCATTTTCAAAAAACAATAAAAAATTTTTTGAAATCAACCAGAAACACCTCAGAGAGTTTTTTTATGTCATTTAGAACATCCTAAATCAAATTTTAGAATATTTTGGAATCATGTCCAAAATGTCCATTTTTGGACGTCATACTATAGCCTTACTAAAAATGATTTTTATAGCATGTTCAAAAAACACCTGAAAATGTTTTAAATCAACCCGAAAACCTCAGAGAGTTTTGATTATGTCATTTAGAACATCCTAAATCACATTTTAGACATTTTTTAAATCATGTCCAAAATGTCCATTTTTGGACATCATACTATAGCATTACTAAAAAATGATTTTTGGAGCATTTTCAAAAAACACCTGAAAATGATTTAAATCAACCAGAAATACTCCAGAAAGGGTTTATTATGTCATTTAGAACATCCTAAATCAAATTTTAGACAATTTTGGAATCATGTACAAAATGTCCATTTTTGGACGCCATACTATAGCCTTACAAAAAAATGATTTTTGGAGCATTTTCAAAAAACACCAAAAAATGTTTTAAATCAATGAAAAACACCTCAGAGAGTGTTTATTTTTTCATTTAGAACATCCTAAATCACATTTTAGACAATTTTTTAATCATGTCCAAAATGTCCATTTTTGGACGTCATACTATAGCCTTACTAAAAAATTATTTTTGGAGCATTTTCAAAAAACACCAAAAATTTTTTTAAATCAACCAGAAACACCTCAGAGTTTTTTTATGTCATTTAAAAAATCCTAAATCAAATTTTCGAATATTTTGGAATCATGTCCAAAATTTCCATTTTTGGATGTCATACTATAGCCTTACGAAAAAATTATTTTTGGAGCATTTTCAAAAAACACCTGAAAATGTTATAAATCAACTAGAAATACCTCAGAGAGTGTTTATTATGTCATTTAGAACATCCTAAATCACATTTTAGACATTTTTTTAATCATGTCCAAAATGTCCATTTTTGGACGTCATACTATAGCCTTACGAAAAAATGATTTTTGGAGCATTTTCAAAAAACACCTGAAAATGATTTAAATCAACCAGAAATAGTCCAGAAAGGGTTTATTATGTCATTTAGAACATCTTAAATCACATTATAGAATATTTTTTAATCATGTCCACAATGTCCATTTTTGGACGCCATACTATAGCCTTACTAAAAAATGATTTTTTGAGCATTTTCAAAAAACACCAAAAAATGTTTTAAATCAACGAGAAACACACCAGAGAGTGTTTATTATGTCATTTAGAACATCCTAAATCACATTTTAGACATTTTTAAAATCATGTCCAAAATGTCCATTTTTGGACGTCATACTATAGCCTTACTAAAAATGATTTTTATAGCATGTTCAAAAAACACCTGAAAATGTTTTAAATCAACCTGAAAACCTCAGAGAGTGTTGATTATGTCATTTAGAACATCCTAAATCACATTTTAGACATTTTTTAAATCATGTCCAAAATGTCCATTTTTGGACATCATACTATAGCCTTACTAAAAAATGATTTTTGGAGCATTTTCAAAAAACACCAAAAAATGTTTTAAATCAATGAAAAACACCTCAGAGAGTGTTTATTTTTTCATTTAGAACATCCTAAATCACATTTTAGACAATTTTTTAATCATGTCCAAAATGTCCATTTTTGGACGTCATACTATATAGCCTTACTAAAAAATTATTTTTGGAGCATTTTCAAAAAACACCAAAAAATTTTTTAAATCGACCAGAAACACCTCAGAGTTTTTTTATGTCATTTAAAACATCCTAAATCAAATTTTCGAATATTTTGGAATCATGTCCAAAATGTCCATTTTGGACGTCATACTATAGCCTTACTAAAAAATGATTTTTGGAGCATTTTCAAAAAACACCTGAAAATGATTTAAATCAACCAGAAATAGTCCAGAAAGGGTTTATTATGTCATTTAGAACATCTTAAATCACATTGTAGAATATTTTGGAATCATGTCCAAAATGTCCATTTTTGGACGCCATACTATAGCCTTACTAAAAAATGATTTTTTGAGCATTTTAAAAAAACAACAAAAAATGTTTTAAATCAATGAAAAACACCTCAGAGAGTGTTTATTTTATCATTTAGAACATCCTAAATCACATTTTAGAAAATTTTTTAATCATTTCCAAAATGTCCATTTTTGGACGTCATACTATAGCCTTACTAAAAAATTATTTTTGGAGCATTTTCAAAAAACACCAAAAAATGTTTTAAATCAACCAGAAACACCTCAGAGAGTTTTTTTTGTCATTTAGAACATCCTAAATCAATTTTAGAATATTTTGGAATCATGTCAAAAATGTCCATTTTTGGACGTCATACTATAGCCTTACTAAAAAATGATTTTTGGAGCATTTTCAAAAAACACCTGAAAATGATTTAAATCAACCAGAAATAGTCCAGAAAGGGTTTATTATGTCATTTAGAACATCCTAAATCACATTTTAGACATTTTTAAAATCATGTCAAAAATGTCCATTTTTGGACGTCATACTATAGCCTTACTAAAAAATGATTTTTTGAGCATGTTCAAAAAACACCAAAAAATGTTTTAAATCAACGACAAACACCTCAGAGAGTGTTTATTTTTTCATTTCGACCATCCTAAATCACATTTTAGACATTTTTAAAATCATGTCCAAAATGTCCATTTTTGGACGTCATACTTTAGCCTTACTAAAAAAATAATTTTTGGAGCATTTTCAAAAAAAACCAAAAAATGTTTTAAATCAACCAGAAACACCTCAGAGAGTTTTTTTATGTCATTTAGAACATCCTAAATCAAATTTTAGAATATTTTGTAATCATGTCCAAAATGTCCATTTTGGAAGTCATACTATAGCCTTACTAAAAAATGATTTTTGGAGCATGTTCAAAAAACACCTGAAAATGTTATAAATCAACCCGAAAACCTCATAGAGTGTTTATTATGTCATTTAGAACATCCTAAATCACATTTTAGACATTTTTTAAATCATGTCCAAAATGTCCATTTTTGGACGTCATACTATAGCCTTACTAAAAAATGATTTGTGGAGCATTTTCAAAAAACACCTGAAAATGATTTAAATCAACCAGAAATAGTCCAGAAAGGGTTTATTATGTCATTTAGAACATCCTAAATCACATTGTAGACAATTTTGGAATCATGTCCAAAATGTCCATTTTTGGACGCCATACTATAGCCTTACTAAAAAATTATTTTTGGAGCATTTTCAAAAAAACCAAAATTTTTTTTAAATCAACCAGAAACACCTCAGAGAGTTTTTTTATGTCATTTACAACTTCCTAAATCAAATTTTAGAATATTTTGGAATCATGTCCAAAATGTCCATTTTTGGACGTCATACTATAGCCTTACTAAAAAATGATTTTTGATGCATGTTCAAAAAAAACCTGAAAATGTTATAAATCAACCCGAAAACCTCATAGAGTGTTTATTATGTCATTTAGAACATCCTAAATCACATTTTAGACATTTTTTAAATCATGTCCAAAATGTCCATTTTTGGACGTCATACTATAGCCTTACTAAAAAATGATTTTTGGAGCATTTTCAAAAAACACCTGAAAATGATTTAAATCAACCAGAAATAGTCCAGAAAGGGTTTATTTTTTCATTTAGAACATCCTAAATCACATTGTAGACAATTTTGTAATCATGTCCAAAATGTCCATTTTTGGACGCCATACTATAGCCTTACTAAAAAATGATTTTTTGAGCATTTCCAAAAAACACCTGAAATTGATTTAAATCAATGAGAAACACCTCAGAGAGTGTTTATTATGTCATTTAGAACATCCTAAATCACATTTTAGACATTTTTAAAATCATGTCCAAAATGTTCATTTTTGGACGTCATATTATACCCTTACTAAAAAATGATTTTTGGAGCATTTCCAAAAAACACCTGAAAATGATTTAAATAAACCAGAAATAGTCCAGAAAGGGTTTATTATGTCATTTAGCACATCCTAAATCACACTGTAGACCATTTTGGAATCATGTCCAAAATGTCCATTTTTGGACGCCACACTATAGCCTTACTAAAAAATGATTTTTGGAGCATTTTCAAAAAAAAACAAAATTTTTTTTAAATCAACCAGAAACACCTCAGAGAGTTTTTTTTATGTCATTTAGAACTTCCTAAATCAAATTTTAGAATATTTTGGAATCATGTCCAAAATGTCCATTTTTGGACGTCATACTATAGCCTTACTAAAAAACGATTTTTGGAACATGTTCAAAAAACACCTGAAAATATTATAAATCAAACAGAAAACCTCAGAGAGTGTTTATTTTTTCATTTAGAACATTCTAAATCACATTTTAGATATTTTTTAAATCATGTCCAAATTCCATTTTTGGACGCCATACTATAGCCTTACTAAAAAATGATTTTTGGAGCATTTTCAAAAAACACCAAAAATTTTTCTAAATCAATTAAAAACACCTCAGAGAGTGTTTATTTTATCATTTAGAACATCCTAAATGACATTTTAGAAAATTTTTAATCATGTCCAAAATGTCCATTTTTGGACGTCATACTATAGCCTTACTAAAAAATTATTTTTGGAGCATTTTCAAAAAACACCAAAAAATGTTTTAAATCAACCAGAAACACCTCAGAGAGTTTTTTTTTTACGTCATTTAGAACATCCTAAATCAAATTTTAGAATATTTTGGAATCATGTCCAAAATGTCCATTTTTGGACATCATACTATAGCCTTACTAAAAAATGATTTTTGATGCATGTTCAAAAAAAACCTGAAAATGTTATAAATCAACCCGAAAACCTCAGAGAGTGTTTATTAAATCATTTACAACATCCTAAATCACATTTTAGACATTTTTTAAATCATGTCGAAAATGTCCATTTTTGGACGTCATACTATAGCCTTACTAAAAAATGATTTTTGGAGCATTTTCAAAAAACACCTGAAAATGATTTAAATCAACCAGAAATAGTCCAGAAAGGGTTTATTATGTCATTTAGAACATCCTAAATCACATTTTAGACATTTTTTAATCATGTCCAAAATGTCCATTTTTGGACGTCATACTATAGCCTTACTAAAAAATGATTTTTGGAGCATTTTCAAAAAACACCTGAAAATGTTTTAAATCAACCAGAAATAGTCCAGAAAGGGTTTATTATGTCATTTAGAACATCCTAAATCACATTGTAGACAATTTTGGAATCATGTCCAAAATGTCCATTTTTGGACGCCATACTATAGCCTTACTAAAAAATTATTTTTGGAGCATTTTCAAAAAAAACAAAATTTTTTTTAAATCAACCAGAAACACCTCAGAGAGTTTTTTTATGTCATTTACAACTTCCTAAATCAAATTTTAGAATATTTTGGAATCATGTCCAAAATGTCCATTTTTGGACGTCATACTATAGCCTTACTAAAAAATGATTTTTGGAGCATGTTCAAAAAACACCTGAAAATGTTATAAATCAACCCGAAAACCTCATAGAGTGTTTATTATGTCATTTAGAACATCCTAAATCACATTTTAGACATTTTTTTAATCATGTCCAAAATGTCAATTTTTGGACGTCATACTATAGCCTTACTAAAAAATTATTTTTGGAGCATTTTCAAAAAACACCTGAAAATGATTTAAATCAACCAGAAATAGTCCAGAAAGGGTTTATTATATCATTTAGAACATCCTAAATCACATTGTAGACAATTTTGGAATCATGTACAAAATGTCCATTTTTGGACGCCATACTATAGCCTTACTAAAAAATGATTTTTGGAGCATTTTCAAAAAACACCAAAAAATGTTTTAAATCAATGAAAAACATCTCAGAGAGTGTTTATTTTTTCATTTAGAACATCCTAAATCAAATTTTAGACAATTTTTAAATCATGTCCAAATTGTCCATTTTTGGACGTCATACTATAGCCTTACTAAAAAATTATTTTTGGAGCATTTTCAAAAAACACCAAATTTTTTTTTAAATCAACCAGAAACACCTCAGAGTTTTTTTATGTCATTTAAAACATCCTAAATCAAATTTTCGAATATTTTGGAATCATGTTCAAAATGTCCATTTTTGGACGTCATACTATAGCCTTACTAAAAATGATTTTTATAGCATGTTCAAAAAACACCTGAAAATGTTTTAAATCAACCCGAAAACCTCAGAGAGTGTTAATTATGTCATTTAGAACATCCTAAATCACATTTTAGACATTTTTTAAATCATGTCCAAAATGTCCATTTTTGGACATCATACTATAGCCTTACAAAAAAATGATTTTTGGAGCATTTTCAAAAAACACCAAAAAATGTTTTAAATCAATGAAAAACACCTCAGAGAGTGTTTATTTTTTCATTTAGAACATCCTAAATCACATTTTAGACAATTTTTTAATCATGTCCAAAATGTCCATTTTTGGACGTCATACTATAGCCTTACTAAAAAATTATTTTTGGAGCATTTTCAAAAAACACCAAAAATTTTTTTAAATCAACCAGAAACACCTCAGAGTTTTTTTATGTCATTTAAAAAATCCTAAATCAAATTTTCGAATATTTTGGAATCATGTCCAAAATGTCCATTTTTGGATGTCATACTATAGCCTTACGAAAAAATTATTTTTGGAGCATGTTCAAAAAACACCTGAAAATGTTATAAATCAACTAGAAATACCTCAGAGAGTGTTTATTATGTCATTTAGAACATCCTAAATCACATTTTAGACATTTTTTTAATCATGTCCAAAATGTCCATTTTTGGACGTCATACTATAGCCTTACGAAAAAATGATTTTTGGAGCATTTTCAAAAAACACCTGAAAATGATTTAAATCAACCAGAAATAGTCCAGAAAGGGTTTATTATGTCATTTAGAACATCTTAAATCACATTATAGAATATTTTTTAATCATGTCCAAAATGTCCATTTTTGGACGCCATACTATAGCCTTACTAAAAAATGATTTTTGGAGCATTTTCAAAAAACACCAAAAAATGTTTTAAATCAATGAAAAACACCTCAGAGAGTGTTTATTTTTTCATTTAGAACATCCTAAATCACATTTTAGACAATTTTTTAATCATGTCCAAAATGTCCATTTTTGGACGTCATACTATATAGCCTTACTAAAAAATTATTTTTGGAGCATTTTCAAAAAACACCAAAAATTTTTTAAATCAACCAGAAACACCTCAGAGTTTTTTTATGTCATTTAAAACATCCTAAATCAAATTTTCGAATATTTTGGAATCATGTCCAAAATGTCCATTTTTGGACGTCATACTATAGCCTTACTAAAAAATGATTTTTGGAGCATTTTCGCAAAAACACCTGAAAATGATTTAAATCAACCAGAAATAGTCCAGAAAGGGTTTATTATGTCATTTAGAACATCTTAAATCACATTGTAGAATATTTTGGAATCATGTCCAAAATGTCCATTTTTGGACGCCATACTATAGCCTTACTAAAAAATGATTTTTGGAGCATTTTCAAAAAACACCAAAAAATGTTTTAAATCAACGAAAAACACCTCAGACAGTGTTTATTTTTTCATATAGAAAATCCTAAATCACATTTTAGACAATTTTTTAATCATGTCCAAAATGTCCATTTTTGGACGCCATACTATAGCCTTACTAAAAAATGATTTTTTGAGCATTTTCAAAAAACACCAAAAAATGTTTTAAATCAACGAGAAACACACCAGAGAGTGTTTATTATGTCATTTAGAACATCCTAAATCACATTTTAGACATTTTTAAAATCATGTCCAAAATGTCCATTTTTGGACGTCATACTATAGCCTTACTAAAAAATGATTTTTTAGAGCATGTTAAAAAAACACCAAAAAACGTTATAAATAAACCAGAAACACCTAGGAGAGTGTTTATTATGTCATTTAGAACATCCTAAATCACATTTTAGACATTTATAAAATCATGTCCAAAATGTCCATCTTTCGACGCCATACTATAGCCTTACTAAAAAATGATTTTTGGAGCATGTTCAAAAAACACCAAAAAATGTTTTAAATCAACGAGAAACACCTCAGAGAGTGTTGATTTTTTCATATAGAAAATCCTAAATCACATTTTAGACAATTTTTTAATCATGTCCAAAATGTCCATTTTTGGACGCCATACTATAGCCTTACTAAAAAATGATTTTTTGAGCATTTTCAAAAAACAACAAAAAATGTTTTAAATCAATGAAAAACACCTCAGAGAGTGTTTATTTTATCATTTAGAACATCCTAAATCACATTTTAGAAAATTTTTTAATCATTTCCAAAATGTCCATTTTTGGACGTCATACTATAGCCTTACTAAAAAATTATTTTTGGAGCATTTTCAAAAAACACCAAAAAATGTTTTAAATCAGCCAGAAACACCTCAGAGAGTTTTTTTTGTCATTTAGAACATCCTAAATCAAATTTTAGAATATTTTGGAATCATGTCAAAAATGTCCATTTTTGGACGTCATACTATAGCCTTACTAAAAAATGATTTTTTGGAGCATTTTCAAAAAACACCTGAAAATGATTTAAATCAACCAGAAATAGTCCAGAAAGGGTTTATTATGTCATTTAGAACATCCTAAATCACATTTTAGACATTTTTAAAATCATGTCAAAAATGTCCATTTTTGGACGTCATACTATAGCCTTACTAAAAAATGATTTTTTGAGCATGTTAAAAAAACACCAAAAAATGTTTTAAATCAACGACAAACACCTCAGAGAGTGTTTATTTTTTCATTTCGACCATCCTAAATCACATTTTAGACATTTTTAAAATCATGTCCAAAATGTCCATTTTTGGACGTCATACTATAGCCTTACTAAAAAATGATTTTTATACCATGTTCAAAAAACACCTGAAAATGTTATAAATCAACCCGAAAACCAAAGAGAGTGTTTATTATGTCATTTAGAACATCCTAAATCACATTTTAGACAATTTTGGAATCATGTCCAAAATGTCCATTTTTGGACGCCATACTATAGCCTTACTAAAAAATGATTTTTGGAGCATTTTCAAAAAACACCAAAAAATGTTTTAAATCAATGAAAAACACCTCAGAGAGTGTTTATTTTTTCATTTAGAACATCCTAAATCACATTTTAGACAATTTTTTAATCATGTCCAAAATGTCCATTTTTGGACGTCATACTATAGCCTTACTAAAAAATGATTTTTGGAGCATTTTCAAAAAACACCAAAAAATGTTTTAAATCAATGAAAAACACCTCAGAGAGTGTTTATTTTTTCATTTAGAACATCCTAAATCACATTTTAGACAATTTTTTAATCATGTCCAAAATGTCCATTTTTGGACGTCATACTATAGCCTTACTAAAAAATGATTTTTGGAGCATGTTCAAAAAATACCTGAAAATGTTATAAATCAACCCAAAAACCTCAGAGAGTGTTTATTATGTCATTTAGAACATCCTAAATCACATTTTAGACATTTTTTTAATCATGTCCAAAATGTCCATTTTTGGACGTCATACTATAGCCTTACTAAAAAATGATTTTTGGAGCATTTTCAAAAAACACCTGAAAATGATTTAAATCAACCAGAAATAGTCCAGAAAGGGTTTATTATGTCATTTAGAACATCCTAAATCACATTGTAGACAATTTTGGAATCATGTCCAAAATGTCCATTTTTGGACGCCATACTATAGCCTTACTAAAAAATTATTTTTGGAGCATTTTCAAAAAAACCAAAATTTTTTTTAAATCAACCAGAAACACCTCAGAGAGTTTTTTTATGTCATTTACAACTTCCTAAATCAAATTTTAGAATATTTTGGAATCATGTCCAAAATGTCCATTTTTGGACGTCATACTATAGCCTTACTAAAAAATGATTTTTGGAGCATGTTCAAAAAACACCTGAAAAGTTTATAAATCAACCCGAAAACCTCATAGAGTGTTTATTATGTCATTTAGAACATCCTAAATCACATTTTAGACATTTTTTTAATCATGTCCAAAATGTCAATTTTTGGACGTCATACTATAGCCTTACTAAAAAATTATTTTTGGAGCATTTTCAAAAAACACCTGAAAATGATTTAAATCAACCAGAAATAGTCCAGAAAGGGTTTATTATATAATTTAGAACATCCTAAATCACATTGTTGACAATTTTTGAATCATGTCCAAAATGTCCATTTTTGGACACCATACTATAGCCATACTAAAAAATTATTTTTGGAGCATTTTCAAAAAACACCAAAATTTTTTTTAAATCAACCAGAAACACCTCAGAGAGTTTTTTTTATGTCATTTACAACTTCCTAAATCAAATTTTAGAATATTTTGGAATCATGTCCAAAATGTCCATTTTTGGACGCCATACTATAGCCTTACTAAAAATTATTTTTGGAGCATTTTCAAAAAACACCAAAAATTTTTTTAAATCAACCAGAAACACCTCAGAGAGTTTTTTTATGTCATTTACAACTTCCTAAATCAAATTTTAGAATATTTTGGAATCATGTCCAAAATTTCCATTTTTGGACGTCATACTATAGCTTTACTAAAAAATGATTTTTGGAGCATGTTCAAAAAACACCTGAAAATGATTTAAATCAACCAGAAACACATCAGAGAGTGTTTATTATGTCATTTAGAACATCCTAAATCAAATTTTAGACAATTTTGGAATCATGTCCAAAATGTCCATTTCTGGACGCCATACTATAGCCTTACTAAAAAATGATTTTTGGAGCATTTTCAAAAAACACCTGAAAATGATTTAAATCAACCAGAAACACATCAGAGAGTGTTTATTATTTCATTTAGAACATCCTAAATCACATTTTAGACATTTTTAAAATCATTTCCAAAATGTCCATTTTTGGACGCCATACTATAGCCTTACTAAAAAATGATTTTTGGAGCATGTTCAAAAAACACAAAAAAATGTTATAAATCAACCAGAAACACCTCAGAGAGTGTTTATTTTTTCATTTAGACCATCCTTAATCACATTTTAGACAATTTTTTAATCATGTCCAAAATGTCCATTTTTGGACGTCATACTATAGCCTTACTAAAATATGATTTTTGAAGCGTGTTCAAAAAACACCTGAAAATGATTCAGATTAACCAGAAATACTCCAGAAAGGGTTTATTATGTTATTTAGAACATCCTAAATCACATTATAGACTATTTTGGAATCATGTCCAAAATGTCCATTTTTGGACGTCATACTATAGCCTTACTAAAAAATGATTTTTGGAGCATTTTCAAAAAACACCTGAAAACGATTTAAATCAACCAGAAATAGTCCAGAAAGGGTTTATTATGTCATTTAGCACATCCTAAATCACATTTTAGACAATTTTGGAATCATGTCCAAAATGTCCATTTCTGGACGCCATACTATAGCCTTACTAAAAAATGATTTTTGGAGCATTTTCAAAAAACACCTGAAAATGATTTAAATCAACCAGAAACACATCAGAGAGTGTTAATTATTTCATTTAGAACCTCCTAAATCACATTTTAGACATTTTTAAAATCATTTCCAAAATGTCCATTTTTGGACGCCATACTATAGCCTTACTAAAAAATGATTTTTGGAGCATGTTCAAAAAACACAAAAAAATGTTATAAATCAACCAGAAACACCTCAGAGAGTGTTTATTTTTTCATTTAGACCATCCTTAATCACATTTTAGACAATTTTTTAATCATGTCCAAAATGTCCATTTTTGGACGTCATACTATAGCCTTACTAAAATATGATTTTTGAAGCGTGTTCAAAAAACACCTGAAAATGATTCAGATTAACCAGAAATACTCCAGAAAGGGTTTATTATGTTATTTAGAACATCCTAAATCACATTTTAGACTATTTTGGAATCATGTCCAAAATGTCCATTTTTGGACGTCATACTATAGCCTTACTAAAAAAATTATTTTTGGAGCATTTTCAAAAAACACCTGAAAACGATTTAAATCAACCAGAAATAGTCCAGAAAGGGTTTATTATGTCATTTAGCACATCCTAAATCACATTTTAGACAATTTTGGAATCATGTCCAAAATGTCCATTTCTGGACGCCATACTATAGCCTTACTAAAAAATGATTTTTGGAGCATTTTCAAAAAACACCTGAAAATGATTTAAATCAACCAGAAACACATCAGAGAGTGTTTATTATTTCATTTAGAACATCCTAAATCACATTTTAGACATTTTTAAAATCATTTCCAAAATGTCCATTTTTGGACGCCATACTATAGCCTTACTAAAAAATGATTTTTGGAGCATGTTCAAAAAACACAAAAAAATGTTATAAATCAACCAGAAACACCTCAGAGAGTGTTTATTTTTTCATTTAGACCATCCTTAATCACATTTTAGACAATTTTTTAATCATGTCCAAAATGTCCATTTTTGGACGTCATACTATAGCCTTACTAAAAAATGATTTTTGGAGCATTTCCAAAAAACACCTGAAAATGATTTAAATCAACGAGAAACACCTCAGAGAGTGTTTATTTTTTCATTTAGAACATCCTAAATGACATTTTAGAAAATTTTTTAATCATGTCCAAAATGTCCATTTTTGGACGTCATACTATAGCCTTACTAAAAAATGATTTTTTGAGCATGTTCAAAAAACACCTGAAAATGATTTAAATCAACCAGAAATAGTCCAGAAAGGGTTTATTTTTTCATTTAGAACATCCTAAATCACATTGTAGAAAATTTTGGAATCATGTCCAAAATGTCCATTTTTGGACGCCATACTATAGGCTTACTAAAAAATGATTTTTGGAACATGTTCAAAAAACACCTGAAAATGATTCAAATCAACCAGAAACACCTCAGAGAGTGTTTATTTTTTTCATTTAGAACATCCTTAATCACATTTTAGACATTTTTAAAATCATGTCCAAAATTTCCATTTTTGGACGTCATACTATAATAGCCTTACTAAAAAATGATTTTTTGAGCATGTTCAAAAAACACCTGAAAATGTTATAAATCAACCAGAAATACCTCAGAGAGTGTTTATTATGTCATTTAGAACATCCTAAATCACATTTTAGACATTTTTTAAATCATGTCCAAAATGTCCATTTTTGGACGTCATACTATAGCCTTACTAAAAAATGTTTTTTGGAGCTTTTTCAAAAAACACCTGAAAATGATTTAAATCAACCAGAAATAGTCCAGAAAGGGTTTATTATGTCATTTAGAACATCCTAAATCACATTGTAGACAATTTTGGAATCATATCCAAAATGTCCATTTTTGGACGCCATACTATAGCCTTACTAAAAAATGATTTTTGGAGCATTTTCAAAAAACACCAAAAATTTTTTTAAATCAACCAGAAACACCTCAGAGAGTTTTTTTTATGTCATTTACAACTTCCTAAATCAAATTTTAGAATATTTTGGAATCATGTCCAAAATTTCCATTTTTGGACGTCATACTATAGCCTTACTAAAAAATGATTTTTGGAGCATGTTCAAAAAACACCTGAAAATATTATAAATCAACCCGAAAACCTCAGAGAGTGTTTATTATGTTATTTAGAACATCCTAAATCACATTTTGGACATTTTTTTAATCATGTACAAAATGTCCATTTTTGGACGCCATACTATAGCCTTACTAAAAAATGATTTTTGGAGCATTTTCAAAAAACACCAAAAAATGTTTTAAATCACTGAAAAACACCTCAGAGAGTGTTTATTTTTTCATTTAGAACATCCTAAATGACATTTTAGAAAATGTTTTAATCATGTCCAAAATGTCCATTTTTGGACGTCATACTATAGCCTTACTAAAAAATTATTTTTGGAGCATTTTCAAAAAACACCAAAAAATGTTTTAAATCAACCAGAAACACCTCAGAGAGTTTTTTCTATGTCATTTTGAACATCCTAAATCAAATTTTAGAATATTTTGGAATCATGTCCAAAATGCCCATTTTTGGACATCATACTATAGCCTTACTAAAAAATGATTTTTGATGCATGTTCAAAAAACACCTGAAAATGTTATAAATCAACCCGAAAACCTCAGAGAGTGTTTATTATGTCATTTAGAACATCCTAAATCACATTTTAGACATTTTTTTAAATCATGTCCAAAATGTCCATTTTTGGACGTCATACTATAGCCTTACTAAAAAATGATTTTTCAGAGCATGTTAAAAAAACACCTGAAAATGATTTAAATCAACCAGAAATAGTCCAGAAAGGGTTTATTATTTCATTTTGAACATCCTAAATCACATTTTAGACATTTTTAAAATCATGTCCAAAATGTCCATCTTTGGACGTCATACTATAGCCTTACTAAAAAATGATTTTTTGAGCATTTCCAAAAAACACCTGAAAATGATTTAAATCAACGAGAAACACCTCAGAGACTGTTTATTTTTTCATTTAGAACATCCTAAATCACATTTTAGACAATTTTTTAATCATGTCCAAAATGTCCATTTTTGGACATCATACTATAGCCTTACTAAAAAATGATTTTTTGAGCATGTTCAAAAAACACCAAAAAATGTTATAAATCAACCAGAAATACCTCAGAGAGTGTTTATTATGTCATTTAGAACATCCTAAATCAAATTTTCGAATATTTTGGAATCATGTCCAAAATGTTCATTTTTGGACGTCATACTATAGCCTTACTAAAAAATGATTTTTGGAGCATTTTCAAAAAACACCTGAAAATGATTTAAATCAACCAGAAATAGTCCAGAAAGGGTTTATTATGTCATTTAGCACATCCTAAATCACATTTTAGACAATTTTGGAATCATGTCCAAAATGTTCATTTCTGGACGCCATACTATAGCCTTACTAAAAAATGATTTTTGGAGCATTTTCAAAAAACACCAAAAAATGTTTTAAATCAACGAAAAACACCTCAGAGAGTGTTGATTTTTTCATATAGAAAATCGTAAATCACATTTTAGACAATTTTTTAATCATGTCCAAAATGTCCATTTCTGGACGCCATACTATAGCCTTACTAAAAAATGATTTTTGGAGCATTTTCAAAAAACACCTGAAAATGATTTAAATCAACCAGAAACACATCAGAGAGTGTTTATTATGTCATTTAGAACATCCTAAATCACATTTTAGACATTTTTAAAATCATGTCGAAAATGTCCATTTTTGGACGCCATACTATAGCCTTACTAAAAAATGATTTTTGGAGCATGTTCAAAAAACACCAAAAAATGTTATAAATCAACCAGAAACACCTCATAGAGTGTTTATTTTTTCATTTAGACCATCCTTAATCACATTTTAGACAATTTTTTAATCATGTCCAAAATGTCCATTTTTGGACGTCATACTATAGCCTTACTAAAATATGATTTTTGAAGCGTGTTCAAAAAACACCTCAAAATGATTCAGATCAACCAGAAATACCCCACAAAGGGTTTATTATGTCATTTAGAACATCCTAAATCACATTTTAGACTATTTTTGAATCATGTCCAAAATGTCCATTTTTGGACGTCATACTATAGCCTTACTAAAAAATGATTTTTTGAGCATTTCCAAAAAACACCTGAAAATGATTTAAATCAATGAGAAACACCTCAGAGGGTGTTTATTTTTTCATTTAGAACATCCTAAATCAGATTTTAGACAATTTTTTAATCATGTCCAAAATGTCCATTTTTGGACGTCATACTATAGCCTTACTAAAAAATGATTTTTGGAGCATTTTCAAAAAACACCTGAAAATGATTCAAATCAACCAGAAATACTCCAGAAAGGGTTTATTATGTCATTTAGAACATCCTAATCATTATTGAGAGAAATTTTGAATTATGTCCAATTTTTAATTTGTGCGAACATTCGACAGAATGAACACATTTTATTTTTTGATTTTTAATTTGTACGTGAATAATGAAATCACAACCTTTTTTCTTTTTTTTCCGATTTTGGATTCTCATTTTAATATGAAACGAACAAACAATACACGGATTCTGCGACAACAAAAATGACATCATTCTTTTTTCTCCACCCTTTCTCTTTTCTGGGTTTTGTCGCAGGTTTTATGCTTCGTTCCAGGACGGTTTTTCAGCTCAGAAGTCACGACTTCAAACCACGACTTACGATTTTATATCATTCCAGGCAAATCAAACCAAAGTGCCTGAGCACAAGGAATTGTGGGAGCTAGATGTAAACAAACCAGCGTGGCGGACCGTACGTTAGGCTCATTTATAATCATTTCTGTCCCAGAGGTTTTTTTTCTTTACTTATTTGAGGGAAACAGTGAAAACGGCGAATAAGGCAAGAGAAGTGGTTCTACCTTTTATGTTCGTTAATTCGTACATTTGGCTTCGTATTTGGTTTTAATCACCTCCACCAGGAGGTGCTGTGATCGCCTTGCTTTGTGGTTTTGCGTGTGGTTTTTTTTTTGCAAGATAACTCAAAAAGTTATGGACGGATTTTCACAAAATTTTCAGGAAATGTTGACACTGGCACAAGGAAGAAATGATTAAATTTAGGTGGTGATCGGGGGTGGGGCAGATCTGTCTTGACGGAGGTCTGCGCTCTCCGAGTGGTTTTCTTGTTTATTTTTTTACTCAGTTGACTGAAGATCAGCTAACGCTAGAGCAGCTGCTGATTGTGCACATTTACATATAAATAACATCAGAGTAATACCTTGTTTTAATAAACAATCTGAACAAGAAAAGCACTCGGAGAGCGCAGACCTCCGCCAAGAAAGATCTGCCCCACCCCCAATCACCACCTAAATTTAATCATTTCTTCCGTGTGCCAGTATCAACATTTCCTGAAAATTTTCTGAAAATCTGTCCAAAACTTTTTTAGTTATCTTGCAAACAAGCAAACAAACAAACAAACAAACAAACACGCACACACACAAAGCAAAGCGATCACAACACCTCCTGGTGGAGGTAATAAACACTGCATCCATGGGGGGCGTCACTGTTATTTGATGGGTCGTGTGACGTCGGAGCTCGGACCTGGGAGTACATCGATGTACGAGTTCACGGATGCGAAGTCACGGGTTCGACCGACATTCCAGTGCATTGTCAGAAGGTTGGAAAAACAGGAGTTACGGGTGGCCTTGAACGCAGCATTAGTTGTCGTAGCTGAAAAACCCCACAGTGGACGTCTTGTTTAAAAAGCACACAGGTTTTATTGCATATCAATTTCATGTATAAATTCTTCATAGCATTGGAAAGATTACATTTGGTATACATTGCTATTCTACAGAATTAACATCAGAGTCATATCTTTTCAATGAAATTTCTCTAAAGTACATCTTCAATAATCACAAGCATCAAAAGAACTGCAATTTCAGAATTGTTCAATATTATTCTACAATCCTTTATTGTTTTTCATTATGTCTTCTCCCACACGTCTTTTCTAAGTCTTTCAGAGCCACCTGCCCAAAAAATCTGTAAGGCAGTCAAGAACTTGAAGTCAAACCTACTAAACCTAACCACATGTACAATAAGTGCATCTACGGATTTATGGTTGTTTTTTTTTGTTTTTTTTCCTTTTCTCGTTTTTATTTTTTGTCTTATTTTTGATTTGATACACATTTCACAAATGGACATCATTATGACTGCTAAACACGTCATGCACAATATCTTTTTTTTGTTTTTCATAAACATAACAGAGGCGATATACAACTCAGATTCAAACAAAACAAGCACCATCCATTTAAACCCATATTTTTCAATGATTTTTTTTTCTTCAGACAAATGCACCATTGTTTTTCATTCTTTAAAATACTATACAGTTCAAAAGAAACAATATGTATATTTTTTTTATTTTCTCCTGTAACAGTTGGGGGGGGGGGGGGACAGCAACCATGTTCTATTATGCTGAAAAAAAACTATTTCAGCGACCATCTGCCAGAATACTTTCTGAACTTGGCAAAATGGAATACTTCAATGCCTTCAATTTGTTTTGCGTTAAACAGCGCGTACTTATTACAGTAGTCCATGACATGAATTACTACAAAGAGTCGACCTAAAAACCTTAGCAACCCTTTAGCAAATCTTTACATTTCATTATCACGTATTGGAAAACAATGCGTTTACCGTGAATGAAATCTCATTCAGTAGAATCGTTAAAAAAAAGAAAAAAAAAAAAAAAAAACGTAAAATGAGATGATGCAGCAGTCCTAGCGTCACACCACCACCTGCTGTCATGACGAAAAATTACAGTGCTTTTGTTTCAGATTTTAACTAAACTCCACGGAGCACAGGCTGCTCATCTACAAGAGTCTGAAAATGCGAACTCTATCCTAGAGACCTAAGCCTGATCAATGTATGGCTTGGACCCACGTAAGTTTAAGTGCTAGTTTGTTTTTTTTGTTGTTGTTGTTGTTGTTGTGAATACAGCATCAGGCCTAGTTCGGTAAAAGTCCCAGTTCGCAGGAAGGACCGAGGCTACAATGATCAACAGTGCGCACCCCCGTCCTCCTGCAGCTATCTACAGTTATCTACAGTAAATGACTCCGCCCTCCGCCACACAGCTACCATCTGGAATGAGTTTACGGTACGATCTTAAAAGCAGAACAGGGAAGAAAACGGTAAAATCATCATTCACGCGTTTTTTTTTTTTTTTTTTTTTATTTTCCCCCTGACCAGAATCAACTGGACTATGTTACATCTGTTGGAAGGACTGATGGGTTTAATACGATCTGTGGTCGGATTTAAGAAAAAAATGTCTGAGTCTTTCTTGAGGGATTCTGTCGCAGATAAGGCTATGTTCACACTGCAGGTAAATGCAGCCCAAATCTGAATTTTTTGCCCATATGTGACCTGTATCCGATCTGTTAAAGACAGTTTGAACAGCACAAGTACGATTTTTTTGCCCACATGTGACCTGTATCCGATCTGTTAAAGACAGTCTGAACAGCACAAATACAATTTTTTTGCCCACATGTGACCTGTATCCGATCTGTTAAAGACAGGTTGAACAGCACAAATGCGATTTTTTTGCCCATATGTGACCTGTATCCGATCTGTTAAAGACAGGTTGAACAGCACAAATGCGATTTTTTTGCCCACATGTGACCTGTATCCGATCTGTTAAAGACAGTTTGAACAGCACAAATGTGATCTTTTTGCCCATATGTGACCTGTATCCGATCTGTTAAAGACAGTTTGAACAGCACAAATACGATTTTTTTGCCCACATGTGACCTGTATCCGATCTGTTAAAGACAGTTTGAACAGCACAAATGCGATCGTTTTGCCCATATGTGACCTGTATCCGATCTGTTAAAGACAGTTTGAACAGCACAAATGCGATTTTTTTGCCCATATGTGACATGTATCCGATCTGTTAAAGACAATTTGAACAGCACAAATACGATTTTTTCACTTTCATATGTGGTTCTAAACAGGGTGTGGTTTGTCAAAAAAACAGAGGAGGGGACGTTTCTTTTTTTTTTTTTGGTCAGAGTGTGTGTGTGGGGGGTCGTCCATAACTAATGAAACTAATGCTAGCATGAAACGAAAGTCAAATTTTACATGCTTTCAACGACCAACTCCCGGGTTCTATTCCTCTATTATTCAGTGGATTTTACACGAAATTTTCAAAACTTCTAACCCGCATCCACTGGACCCCCTTCACTGCTCTATGCCCCCCCCCCCAAATGATGGGCCCCATGAATTTGTCGCGTTTACCCCCCCTTTACAGTGCCCCAGTGCATGGGGATGTTCGTGAATTCTGAGACTGCCGACAGTTCGGTTCAGGTGAACGTTAGCGTCAGTAATTTAGGATATGGGCGTAAGAAATCCCCCCTGACAAATCGCACCCTGGGTCTAAATCCGATTCGTTTCCGATATTTTGCCATGCGACTTCAGTTTGAACGGCCAGGTTGCATTTATCCGACTTTTATGTCACTAAAATGCGACAAACGTGACAATTCCGCATCCCAGGAGGAGAAGAAGTGTTGGGAAAAACACTTACTTCCGACATTTTGCCATGCGACTTCAGTTTGAACGGCTAGGTCACATTTATCCGACCTTTACGCCATTGAAATGCGACAAACGTGACAATTCTGCATCCCAGGAGGAGAAGAAATGGTGGGAAAAACACACTTACTTCCGACATTTTGCAATGCGACTTCAGTCTCAATGGCTAGGTCGCATTTATCCGACCTTTACGTCACTAAAATTCAACAAACATGACAATTCTGGGACGCAGAAGTGGTGGGAAAAACACACTTACTTCCGTAAACATGCGTGGTCACGTATTATGTCAGGGCCTGTTTTGCGCATGCGGGTCACTTCAGGGTCACGTTCAGTTCATACTCAAAACTGACAGAAGTCGCATTTAATGAGCATACCAAAAAAAACCCGAATTGTGCATTAAAGACCTGCTGTCTGAACACAGCCTTTAGGTACAGACGTGACTTCAGAATTAGCGAATTATGAAAAGAAAGTTCACTGGAAAAGTTGAGATTACAAAGTGACATACAATGCCCTTTTCGGATATTTATAACAAAGTTTTTTTTGTTGTTTTCTTTTTTCCAAATCTGCCCCCATAATACTTCGGCCAATTTCAACAAACATTTTAGCATACTGGGTAAAATAAGTCCAACTGAAACCAAACAACTAAACACTGGAGGACATTACGATGCCAAATAGGATCTAACGCTAGCTACAGTTAACTCGAACTATAAATAAGAACAATTACTCGAATGGGTGCTTTCTGTTTTGGCACGCTAACGCTTCAAAACCAGAGATTCTGAATCCTTCTCGTGTCCTGATACGCGTTCGGTTCCTTCAGCAACAAAAACGGGGGATAAAAATGACCTTTTTTGTGACATTTCCATTCCCCGTGTCGTGACAAAACAACCAAAAAATAAATACATACACACACTTCTGAAATCAAATACATAAGAGTGTAATGAGAACAAAACTACGACAGCGAATGCAAGCCCCTCGGAAATGAAATGATTGTCAGAGAACAAAACATTTTCTATGGGTTATTTGGCACATACCACTCTTGCTATGAACATCTACGTTATTTTGTACATCATATGACAATATCATACAATTTTGGTCCTTCTCTAAAATAATTATATTAACAATTTAGCACTGTGGTGCCTAAGAAACAATACTGTGGTATCTAAGAGGAAAAAAAAAAAAACAAGTAAAATAAAATTAACAAATGACAAAGAAATGAACAAGCAGAGAAACAACTTTTTTTTCCCGTTTTTTTTTGTTTTGTTTTAAGATGATTTGGATTAATTTTCAGCATGTTTAAATCTGATAATCAATTAAAATCACTACTTTTCCAGACAGCTCATTAAAATCACCAGTTTTGTGCACTTTTTTTTTTAAACATCCTTCTCTGTTATCATTAAAAAAAAAAAAAAAAAAAAAAAAAAAAAAATCAGCATAAATGGTACTACTGTCATTTTCTCAAGTAGCATCATTATGGTGGTGCTACCGTTGATTCTGCGGTTAAAACTGAAACCAGATCAGTGATTAAGTCGCCCATGATCGGTGGGAATGGGTGAAACCTGGACAGAGTAGTGCACGCGCCCACTGGCTTCCATGGCGTCGCTGCTGCTGAAACGGCGCCGTCTGGTGGACATGCGTTGCTAATGCAGTGCTCGTGGTGGGCGTGTGCACAGACTTTAGTGACGTACTAGTCATTAAGTGTCTTCATGAGTCTCTGTGAAGCTGGGTCCACGTGGACTCTGTGAAGCTGGGTCCACGTGGACTCTGTGAAGCTGGGTCCACGTGGACTCGGGGAGGATCGGAGTAATGTTGGGTTCATCACGTCCTTCACATCAACAGGGGCTGAGCAGTGCTTTCTCTTTGACAGAGTCTTGCAAGACCCCCCCCCCTCGCCTGGGGAGGAAACATCCCCCCTCCCCTTTCCTCCTCCTCCTCCTCCTTTCTGTTTTTTTGTTGCTGCTCTTCATCACAAACACACTCTTTCAGTCTTGAATGTATGTGATGTTGAATTCTGCTCCACGTCTGTCCACTACTCATGTCCACTCAGCTTCTTTTTCAGTTTCTATCCATTTGCAAAACTAAAGTTCCTCCTCCTGCTCCTCCTCCTCCTCTTCCTCCCTCTTCCTCTTCCTCTCTGCTTCTAGATGTGGTTGAGTGGGTGAAAGCTGCTCGTCTCGGACGGTCCACCTCCCATGCTCAGCCAAGCGTCCAGAGAGTTCTGGGAGGGCACGTGCAAAGGGTTGTTCTCAGACAGAGACAGCATCATTGCATAAGCCTGAAAGACAAGAAGAAGAAGAAGAAGAAGAAGGGAGTTTAAACTAGAGTGGGGGGGTCAAAGTCATATGAGTTCAGCCCAATGTGATCTCAAAAAGGCCGGATCAGCAAAATAATAACAGCGAAAAAAGTCAAATGACATAATAATAATGTTTACATCGACAAAGATTCCTTTAACTTCCTGAGACCCAGGAAAAGGAAAGTTTTAGCTTTAAGCAACTGTCTTCATTGAAAACGGAATAATACAGTGGTTCCCAACCTTTTTTGGCCCAAGACCCCATTTTAAAATCAGAAATTTCTGGTGACCCCAGACATTCAAAACGGAGCCTTTTTTTTTTTTCTAAAATTACATTTTTTTTTTTATCATGTAATAGTTTGCTATACTATGTTGCAAATAAACATTAATTTTAGACCACATTTAGTCTATATAATGTATATTATTATGGACGGAGGCAGAAAAGCCAGGTGTAGATTACTGCACAAAGAGAAATGTATTTTCCTTGGTCAGGATATGTACAGTCAGTCCAGCTTGGATTTACAAGGCTGACAGTTAATACTGAACAAACAAGAACTCAAACTATGAATTATGAAAGAGCTGCAGCATCTGAAACTGACCACAATGAACATTTGACAGATAAACAGAACCACAGTGCTTCAGTTTCAGACTCACAGTTTGTCATGTCTTTTATGGATTGGGATTGTCTCTGTCTCTCTCTCTCTATACATATATATATATATATATATATATATATATATATATATATATATATATATATATATATATATAAATTCGTTTTTCTTCAGTTACTGGAAATTTCCAGCCCCCCCATTGGAATTCCAGGCGACCCCACGTGGGGTCCTGACCCTAAGATTGAAGAACACTGGAATAATGCAACCGTTTCTTCAGATATATTTTTAGAATTATTTCTATTTATTTATTTTTAAATGGAATGTCCTTTGCAATGGGCAGCATTTTTTAAGTAAAACTGTGAAACTTTTGTCCCCTACAGAGGGCAAAAAGGCATTGCTGAGTCTGAGGAGGTTAAAGGAGTGATATTTTGCTTTTTTAAATGGAATTCTTCCTTTTCCAACATTTCCCTGTGGTCTACATAAACTGTAAATGCTCTGCTTGGGTCTGAATTCTTCATTCATTCAACTCCACAGGTCCATCTTCAACCCTATTTCTGAGGAATGACACCAGAAAGGTGGTTTGGAGCGCTGGCCCTTTAAATGCACATGAGCCACTTCAGGCTCCGCCTCCTCCAGGTTGTCGGCTGTGCTGCTCTGTCCCGTTCAACCAACAACTGAACATTTTAGGTAATCGACTCCAAGTTTGAACATATTTTCAGTTTTTACTACAACCGCTGCTGCTGATAAACAATTATGTCGTACTCGGAGAAATGTTCATCAGAAGTCTTGACCTTATATGAGCAAATGTCATGACATAACTACTTATAAAACGTAACAAATTTAGCAGGAATTCAAACAGGTTGTAGAAATCCACTCGATTTTTGCCCAAATGAATATAACGATAGCTGTGCAGCAGCTGGAAGGTTCAAATTCAAACTGTCTGAACTATTAGGGTCCAAATACACAAATAAATGAACCACAGACTAATAAAAGTGGGATTAGAGAAATATGAGCCCTTTAAATGACAGCTGATCATTCAAGTCTTATTCTGACAGTTTGGATGATTCTGCATCATTATCAGAATCAGTAGATCATCTAAAAATTCCATTTGAAAAAAGCCAAATATCACTCCTTTAAGGGTTTATGAGTCAGTGTGTTTTAAAGGGTTCAAAGGTCAGACAGAGGTAGAAGCAGCAGAAGTTAATGTTAGTAGGTGAAGGAAGAGGAGACGACGGTGGACGAGGTGGTCTTCAGCTGCACCTTCATCAAATTCACAGATTCTACTTCATCTTTATCTGTTTGGACTGTCTCTTCTTTCTTTTCTCATGCCTATACTTTTTATTGCTTTCCTGCTGTAATGTTTTTAATGTTTGATGTAAAGTTCTTTGAATTGTCTTGTACATGAAATGTGCTATAGAAATAAACCTGCCTTTCCTTCTTTCCTTCTTTCTCGGTCACATACCTGTGTTTTAGCCTGTCTGTACAATGTCTCTTTCAACGCCTCCGACTCTAGTGAAGTGTTAAATATGTCTTTAACGTCAAAGGGCTGCTCTTCGCTGGCTGCTTTACGTAACCCGTCCAGGCTCTTGGGAAAGCTGGGCAGACCCTCCAGGTCCAAGAGAGAGCCCTCCTCCTCTATACACCTGCACACCGAGGGATGGACGGATGGACGGACGGATGGACGGTGGAGGTACGACAGTGTGGAAGGATAAATTAATGGAAAGGTGGAGGGAGAGTTAATGTAATGAAAGGGACGGAAACAGTAAAGGGATGGTGTTTGTATGAAGAGAAAAGAAGAAGCATTAGTAAGTTTGGATAGAACAGCAGAAGGAAGGAACGACGAGAAGGAAAAGAAGTGAAAAAAAAAGAGTAAAGAGCAGGATTTGGCCTTAAAGGTGGGGTAGGAGATGTTTTCATGGAGCTTTTTTTTTTTTTTTTTTTTTTTTTACTATATTTAGGGCTGTATATTGGCAAGAATCTGGCGATACGATACAAATCACAATATTACGATCATGATACAATATATCACGATATATCACGATACTGTTAAAAAGTCAATTCTTTGTTTGTTTCTTTCCAAAAAATGATTATTTCCTGGAAGAATTGAACTACACCAGAAATATGCACTAATAATAAACACATTTTTATTTGATCCCAACAGGATCTGATGCTATGTCACAAAATGTTCCTGTGTTCAAACTTAAATGATGTTTTACAGACATAAAATTTTAAGATCCTGTTCAAATGTTCATATTCTATTAGTTCAGAACTAACATCAGAACATTATTTTAGTTCAATCCCAACAAAGGAACTAACATCTGCCTCTCAGACAGTAAAAAGTGGTTTTAGGATGCGTCAAACAACCATTATTTAACAAAACAATGTTAAATAATAATAAATAAGATATAAAAAATAAAGAAAAGCAAAAAACAAAAATGAACCTCCGCCATATCTGCATTTGAATAAATACCTAAAAATATCGATACAGTAATTTTTAATATCGATACAGTATTGCGAAATGAAATATCGTGATATATTGCAGAACCGATATTTTCTAACACCCCTAACTATATTGCTTAAAATCCCCTTCATACTCCAATCATAACACAAAATAAACAAATGTAGTCACCTGTGGAACGGACAGGACTGAAAAAACACCATCCAATCGTTTTAAGCGACCCATCGAAATGATTGGATGGTGACATGTCTATCAAACTCAACTGCCATTTGTCCCGCCCCCCTCTGCGAGTACTCTGGAGGCGTGGCTTCAGGGGAACTCTGAAGAAAGGGGTTTGGACTTTTCAGTTGTGTATTTTCTAAATGTAGCTTGCTCCAACTGTTTTTCCAGGGTCTCCTACCCGACCTTTAACATAACGAAACGTTAACACTGACTACGAAAACTAACGGCATGAACAAATACACGATAAACAGGAGTATGTGTTACTGACAGTCGGACAAATAAGAATGTAAAGGTAGTATTTTGTGGTGTATTAACATATAGTAACAACTGTTAAATAAGAAATCTGCTACGATTAATAACCTCTGAGCCCTTTTCTTTTTTCTTTTCGTATTATCATTTCTTCTTCTTATTTATAATATTTTTTTATTTGTTTTGTTCCCCCTTGCCTAAGGACTAGCTTTTAAACTACCCATATTCTTACTAGTAATGTTTTTACTCTTCACTTTACAGGATTTGAACTTATTACTACTTGATTTTTATTTGGTTTTTTTTGAAAATGAAGGATTGTTTTTAAGGAATTGAATTACTCCCATCTTTTTAATGTAATTAGTTGTATTATTCATTGGATTTATTACTCAACCCCCCAAAGGGAAGGCAACAGTATGGAAGTAAATCTGTGCCATCAGATATTTGTGTAAAGACTCTGTTACATTAGTCTTTTTACTGCCCTGTAATCATTTTTTTTTTCTTTATCTGAATCTTTCCGCTGCAGCTCAGGATGGAAACAGTCCTGGAAACAAAGATAATTTAGTAGTTTTTAAAAAAACAAGACTCTGGATGATGCTGAAGCTGCAAATTAACCTCAGATGAACTGTTCAGGATATTTTCACTCACAAACTGAGGATGTAACCCTTTATCAGGCAAGTAACTATTTTTGTGACAGCAACAGTTCTAAAATACAAGTTCCTTTCATCTTACATGAGCTTTTCTTCTATTTTTATTAGAGCTGAAATGATTAATCGACTCAAAGTGATCAAAAAAAAAATCATTCAACCACAATTCTCCTGAATCAAAGCTTTGTTTCCTTCAGTTCTCTGCTGTTAAACATTGGTTCCACTGTTGTGTTTCACACGGACGCTTATTGTGATGCACAAAGGAGCTTCAGGAAAACTGCAATAGAATATTTCCCTTCAAATAATTCGAGTTGATTAATCGAATCGTGAATTTTTGCATTCGCTTCAAGCACCTAATCCATTAATCGGTTGCAGCTCTAATTTTTATATATATATATATATATATATATATACTTCTTGAATTTTTTTTTTTTTTTTTACCACTTATGGGTAAGGAACCAAATATGGTAACTTCATTAACCTTGATTTTCGACATAACAACCTCCTCCAGGTTGTCGGCTGTGCTGCTCTGTCCCGTTCAACCAACAACTGAACATTTTAGGTAATCGACTCCAAGTTTGAACATATTTTCAGTTTTTACTACAACCGCTGCTGCTGATAAACAATTATGTCGTACTCGGAGAAATGTTCATCAGAAGTCTTGACCTTATATGAGCAAATGTCATGACATAACTACTTATAAAACGTAACAAATTTAGCAGGAATTCAAACAGGTTGTAGAAATCCACTCGATTTTTGCCCAAATGAATATAACGACAGACCTATAAAGGGTTAAAGGTGAACATCATGTCTCCTGCTTTAAGACAGATGGTCCAAATGCGAGCTTTTATACGTTTATCGGAGTAAATACCTGCGAGTGTGTTCGTAGCTCATTGCTAATGGAGCCGCCTCTTCCTCCTCCTCATCCTCCTCATACGCTCCTGTCGTGACCGGAGACGGGGACTCGGGCGCTTCATCGTGAGACTTCTCCGTCAGGCTGCCTTCCTCCTCCTCCTCATCGTCGCCCTCCACCTCCTCCTCTTCTTCCTCCAGGCCCTGGAGACCCAACTTGGAGTTGGACAAACTGTGGCTCGGTGGACGCTCCTCCTCAGCTTGGTCTGATCTGCAGGAGGAGAACCAGGAGGAGTCTTAGGCCCAGTCCCCATTCACCCATTGGCCCCTCCCCCTTACCCTTACCCCTACCTCTTGGCCCTTGCACTTGGCACTACCCCTTAAAATGGAGTTGCAAGGGGTAGGGGTTGACACATTCTCCTACGAAATGGTCCAACTTTTCCAGACCTGTTACATCATCAGCAGTCATCGATGCCGCAATAAACAGATGCGGCAACTTTGTTTCTGAAAGAATTCTCCATGCCATTACGTGCACTTTGGGCATTTTTTTGCAACCATAAACCCCAAACTCCAGAAATTCGATCGATAACACATTGAAACGGCATTAAACAGTCGATCAAAAGATTAAGTTGTTTACGAAGAAAATGCGTACATTTGTGTGTTTCTTGCGTCACATTGCTGCACTTTTTTGCTGTTTACCTCCATCTTGCCGATGATTCGAACAGAATTATGGGAGATTTCTTATACGCAGGGTGCAATTTGTCAAAAAAACAGAGGGTGTGTGTGTGTGTGGGGGGGGGTTTTTGGTTTGTTTTGTTGGAGTGGGGTGGGGTGGAGGTATATACGTGGGGGTGCGGTCCATAACTAATGTAACTAATGCTAGCGTGAAACGAAAGTCAAACTTCACATACTTTCAATGTCCAACTCCCAGTTCTATCCTCTATTATACAGCGAATCTTACAAGAAGTTTTCACAACTGCTAACCTGTACCCACTGGACCCCCTCCACTTTTCTATGGGCTGTTGGTGAATTCTGAGACAGGGACAGTTCAGTTCAGGTGAACGTTAGTGCCAGTAATGTACGATATAGGTGGAAGAAAACTGTCACAACTTGCCTCTTATTTCAACTGGTTTGTCCCCCCCCCAGGATGATATTCATTGAGCAGAAGTAGGGATGTAAAAACCAGAGGGGGGGTTGATTCCCCCCTGCTCACACCCCTCCATTTGTAGTGTTGTCCTGAAAAGTCTCAGTTTCGAGGGCTAAACAGCCCCTCCCCCTTAGCCCTTCCCCTCTGACTCATCAACAATCGGGACACCCCTACCCCTTCACGAGAATGTGCAAAATAGAGGGGGAAGGGGCCAAGGAGTGAATTGGGATTGGGCCAAAATCTAAGCCATAAAGTGTATCTGTCTAAAAATGTACAATAATGACATTTTATCTGTTAAACGTGCCACTGTGGAGTTAAACCGACCTCATCACACATACACTTCATATATTTACATAAACCCTCACAACAGAAGACCTGCTGTTCCTTTTTGTGCAGTTTTTCTGTAAATACACCCAGACCAGAGACAGTTTTCTGTCTTACATTGTAAATATTTTGCTGTCCATTACAATTCCTCTTGACCTTATTCACAAATTAAAATCAGCTGGGTGTCGTCTTTAATATTTACCGAACCAGAGGGAAGATAAAAGTGAGAAGGACTCGTTTTTGTTTATCCTCCAGGCGCTGTGCCCGCTCTGTCCACGTTTCCTGACCATGTGAAAACACGACTCCTCACAAGCGGAGAGCCAAGTATAAATAATGTGTTGACGGTGCTCGAAGTCCGACTCTGGCGTCCACACAAACAACACGGGCGCTGACAGTCTGCCCCGAGCACGAAGCCCATGATTAATAGAGGGTCTGGTCAGAAACAGAACAGGACATGTCCGGCCTCAGACCGGCTCCTCTACGCTCTGGAACGGACTTTATGTGCAACGGGATATCATGACCCACGTAAATATACACTTTTAACCCTATAACGCCAAATGTATCATATTTAATACATGACTTCTGAAGCCCTCTACATGATCACTGTGATATTATTTTTCTTGAAAAACGTGATGTAAATAATTAGATACATGTAATACACAGATAATCCACCAGGGGGAGGAATTCATTGACCAGAGGCCTTTCCAGTGACACTACAAGACTGTCATTAATGAGGAGGGAGGCAGAACTGTGACAATTTTGAAAAAAAAAATTAGCAATTTGTTTGTGTTATATTATGTTTTTGTGTCTCTATGTGTTTGTATGTTTTGTGTGTATGTGTGTATATTTTGTACGTTATATATGCATTTTTTTTCTTAGTTTTAATTATCTCCACCAAGGAGGTTATGTTTTCATCAGGGTTTGTCTGTTTGTTTGTCTGTGTGCAAGATAACTCAAAAAGTTATGGATGGATTTTGATGGAATTTTCAGGAAATGTTGATACTGGCACAAGGAACAAATGATTAAATTTTGGTGGTGAAGGGGGGGTGATCTGCCTTGGCGGAAGTCTACGCTGTCTGAGTGCTTTTCTAGGTTTTTTTTTTTTTTTTTGTGTGTGTAATCAACCTTACTTTTCTTTTCTTTTATTATCATCATACTATCACTGTGTTCTGTGGTATCCCATGACATGTTCTTCTGTCTTGTTTCCACTGTTGGTATTCTTGCACTGAGAATCCATTCCAGTAATACTGTATCCACTGAAATACCTCTGTTGGATCTTCATTTGTTAAATGTAAATGAAAATAAAAATTTAAATTTGATCGCAAAAAAAACCCAAAACAAAACATCTTTTTGTTTGTTCAAAAATAATAATATTTGCGCACTGAGACCCAATGTATCAAATATGATACAAAATTGAAACTCATACACGGAAATTGATATTTAAAACTTTTTTTTTGGTTGTCCAGAGGGACCCAAAAAGGCTCCAGTTTCAAAGAACTGGAACTTTCTGTTAATGATTTAATGGTTCAGGCTTTACAGGGTTATCTGTACGTATTAGAAACTTTCCACATGTACAGGGTGGGGAAGCAAAATTTACAATGAACATTTAGTTGTTTTTTCTCAGCAGGCACCAAACATATATTGATGTCATAATCATACCTAACACTATTATCCATCCCTTTTCAGAAACTTTTGCCCATATGAGTAATCAGGAAAGCAAACGTCAAAGAGTGTGTGATTTGCTGAATGCACTCGTCACACCAAAGGAGATTTTATAATGGAAAGAAGAGAATGACTATGAGCAAAACTATTACCAGAAAGTCTGGAAGATACTATTAAAGAAGAATGGGAGAAGTTGTCACCCGAATATTTGAGGAACACTTGCGCAAGTTTCAGGAAGCGTGTGAAGGCAGTTATTGAGAAAGAAGGAGGACACATAGAATAAAAACATTTTCTATGATGTTAATTTTCTTGTGGCAAATAAATTCTCATGACTTTCAATAAACTAATTGGTCATACACTGTCTTTCAATCCCTGCCTCAAAATATTGTAAATTTTGCTTCCCCACCCTGTATGTTCATGCTGTTGTTAGCGTCAAATACGACACACCAAGGGTTAAAGTTAGGGTTATGTGAACTGGAGATCTTCACGTAAAATTACACGTGATCAAATGATGCTGAATAACACGCAAAAGGTCAAAAATGCGCAGGTATATGAGGCCGAATGCCATAAGAACTGCCATGGCATACCATTTCTTGAGACCAGTCTGTTGTGTGAGTGAATGAAGGAAGAAGATGGCTGATCTGCAAACAGCCTATCAACACGCCACCATTAGGACCTGCCATCTGTACATTTTCCAGCCAGCGCCCCCCCCAAAAACCCTCCCCCCTCAACCCCTCCATCACCCCCAGACCACGATGTCATGGCTCATGATATCATTTCCTCTGGGACGGCAAATTTACCCCTTCCATTTTTTTTGCCACACACTGGACATTTATCAAACCAGACAGCATTACCTCTGGGAAGGGGTGTACAGGGACAGGATTGGGTCACACACAGTGGGTGGGTGGGGGGGGTCGGACTTTGGTGGTAGTGGTGAGGAAGAAGAGGAGGAGGAGGAGGAGGAAGAAAAAAAAAAACTTCTCCTCTTTCAATCTAGATTAAATATCACCATAATCAAATTGCCAAACTGGTTGGTGGGGAAAAAGTCCATGCCTGCGAACGGGGAAAGAAGCGTAGCTCTGACATGGGGGGCCCTGGGTTCTGTCATTTAGTCTAAACACGTCAGGCGGCTGTTTGTGTTAGCGGGCTGGGGGTCTGGGTACAGCGGGTGGATGGGGGAAGAGCTCCATCATCAGTGGATCTCCTAGATAAATGCCTCAACCTGAGTCCCCCTCGGGGTCCCGACTGCCAGCCAACGGAGCCCAGACGGGGATCCAGCTCCAACTGCAGCTCCGTCCAAACCATACAACTTAAGGCGAGACCCAGGCCCCAAATCCAGCCCTCATTAGGACCTGATTTGTGGTTCTGAGGAGACAGATACCTCCTCAGCTCTGCAGCTCTGGAAACATATCCCCCTGTAGACTATTGTCGTGAATTCTGCTCTGTTTTTGTAATGAGGCGCTGCTCAACCCACTGTGAATATATGTAAACTATGTGGACAAAAGTAATGGGACACGTTGAACTGAGGTGTTTCTTTTCTAACAGGGGTCTGGGATCCAAAACAATAATGACAAAAAAGGAAATGTTGTTTATAAACTATATGGATATTCTACCTGGGGTGCTTTAGTTTAATTTTAGGATTAAAATGGAGTAAAATGTACTTGGATAGAGTGATTTTTATGGATTAAATATACACTATATGGACAAAAGTAAAGGGACATGTTGAATTGAGATGTTTCTTTTCTAACAGGGGTCTGGGATCCAAAACAATAATGACAAAATAGGAAATGTTGTTTCTAAACTATATGGATATTCTATTTGGTGTGCTTTACGTTAACCTTGGGATTAAAATGGAGTAAAATGTACTTGGATAGAGTGATTTTTATGGATTAAATATACACTATATGGACAAAAGTATTGGGACATGTTGAATTCAGGTGTTTCTTTTCTAACAGGGGTCTGGGATACAAAACAATAATGACAAAAAAGGAAATGTTGTTATTTATTAACTATATAGATATTCTACCTGGACGACCAATAATAAGAAGGGAAGGTTGGAAAACTTGTGGTGCTTTAGGTTAACCTTAGTATTAAAATGAAGTAAAATGTACTTGGATAGAGTCATTTTTATGGATTAAATATACACTATATGGACAAAAGTAAAGGGACATGTTGAATTGAGATGTTTCTTTTATAAGAGAGGTCTGGGATCCAAAACAATAATGACAAAAAAGGAAATGTTGTTTCTAAACTATATGGATATTCTACTTGGGGTGCTTTACGTTAACCTTGGGATTAAAATGGAGTAAAATGTACTTGGATAGAGTCATTTTTATGGATTAAATATACACTATATGGACAAAAGTATTGGGACACGTTGAACTGAGGTGTTTCTTTTCTAACAGGGGTCTGGGATCCAAAACAATAATGACAAAAAAGGAAATGTTGTTTATAAACTATATGGATATTCTACCTGGGGTGCTTTAGTTTAATTTTAGGATTAAGATGGAGTAAAATGTACTTGGATAGAGTGATTTTTATGGATTAAATACACACTATGTGGACAAAAGTATTGGGACACGTTGGATTCATGTGTTTCTTTTCGAACACAGGTCTGGGATCCAAAACAATAAAAATTAAAAATATCATAATATAGTTTTATATTGGTTGGTTTGGTTTAAATTGCAATCTTTGCTTCTAAAATGCCTCAGACATGTTTTTTACTTAATTTCTCTCGACATTGATTCTGCTATTTTTTTTTTCCCTTTTTTAATCCGTGACTATGATTTTTAATGTTTTACCCATAAATTTCTAAAATATTTTTCATGTTCTGACTGTAAATAATAGTTTTCTATCACAAATAATCATCTACTTTCTTCACATCTCACTGAGGAAGAAAAATCTTCCATTAAACTTTAAGGAAATATGGATGTTTTTATCTCTAATCATCATCAACAGGACATTTTACAGCTGTAAACATGATGTGTCCCAATACTTTTGTCACTGAGGACAGGCCAAGTTAGGCTTAGGGTTAACCCTAACCCTAACTTGGCCTGTCCTCAGTGACATTTTCAGGCCTAAACAAGTTGAATTAACTTTGAAAGGCTGGAACAGCTGCCATGGGTAAAGAAATGAAACGGACACGGTGGCCAAAGTGTTAACGCTGTAACCTGGCAATTTGGTAGAAAACAACATGGATGCCCATTGGCCCCTCCCATGACCTTTGATTAGATTTAAATCCCACCGCTACTTCGTGCAAACCAGTTTTAACTTGGATTATGCAATTTGCCCCTGCTCACTCATGCATGAATACCTGGGTCTGTAAATTTGGACAAATATCCACCAATCCCCTACCTACCGACCAACCGACAAGAAAATTCCAAAAATGATCAAATGCGGAACTGGGGGTAATTTTTCCAAATGTACAGGATGGGGAAGCAAAATTTACAATATTTTGAGGCAGGGATTGAAAGACAGTGTATGACCAATTAGTTTATTGAAAGTCATGAGAATTTATTTGCCACAAGAAAATGTACATAATAGAAAATGTTTTTATTCTATGTGTCCTCCTTCTTTCTCAATAACTGCCTTCACACGCTTCCTGAAACTTGCGCAAGTGTTCCTGAAATATTCGGGTGACAACTTCTCCCATTCTTTTTTAATAGTATCTTCCAGACTTTCTGGTAATAGTTTTGCTCATAGTCATTCTCTTCTTTCCATTCTAAACAGTCTTTATGGACACTCCAACTATTTTTGAAATCTCCTTTGGTGTGACGAGTGCATTCAGCAAATCACACACTCTTTGACGTTTGCTTTCCTGATTACTCATATGGGCAAAAGTTTCTGAAAAGGTATGGATAATAGTGTTAGGTATGATTATGATTGATTTTTTTTTTTTTTTTTTAATCTCCTTTTTATTCTTTTATTTTTATTTTATTTATTCTGTATGTTGTGTTATTATGGTTTATGGGCCTGTGTCTGCAATAAAGTTTATTTAAAAATATATGTTTGGTTTCAAAACAATTGACGTAGTGCCTGCTGAGAAAAAAACAACTAAATGTTCATTGTAAATTTTGCTTCCCCACCCTGTATATATATTTTTTTTGATACACCCTGTATGTTAAATTTCATTGCATGTTCGGAATAAATCACTAAATCAAATCAAAATCAATTTTTCCATGTTTTCTTGATAAAAACCAAAATCACTTCAGTTCTTACATCATTGTTCTGACAAAAACAGTGCTTTTAGACATCCCATGTTTTCTTTTCTGTCTGTTTTAGTCACATGATACACACAGGAGTTAGTATTTGATTGTATAACCATTGTTTTGGATGATTGTTGATGGTCTAATCATTTTTTCTGTGACTGTAGATTGCAAGTGTTTCGACTCTAATGGAGCTTATGTCGAAAAATCACTGTTATTTTGATACATAAACTTTTTTACAACATTTATATGAGAACTTTTTGACTCTCCCTCCTACTATAATTGTAAAGAAGTCCAGGCAGTAAGGGGATATCTACATCTAAACTCTATCGTCTGACTTTGGAAACTAGTCAAAGTTTTCGTGCGAGAACAAAACCTTCTTTTTTGACGGGCTGCGATGCTTAAAAGAGGAGTTTCCGAAGGGGGACGGTCTGGGTTGTGAGGGCGGTTGAGAGCGATTACAGAGCCGTGGACGTGTGTTTGCGTTCGTCGTTGGGCTAAGTCACTCAGAGGGAGAATAAACAGCGGGCTGTCTGGTGGGAGGACAGAAAGCATAACACTTAGTCTGAATTACAGATATTAAAACGTCAGGCCGGCTTGTTGCGGATGAGACTCGTATTGATCCCAGATGGCAGAGGGGCTAAATTGCCACTGGGTCTGTTGGCTATAATGTGTGTTGACAAAAGGGAGGGGGGGTGGGGGGTGATTGAGGAAGAGACAGGCAGAAAGTGAGACAGTTCGAAAGGAATTTACACGGAGAGTAAAGACTCCAAGTAAAAGCTCAAACCGCTGACCCAACCAGAAAAACATGACATCCTCCTTTTCTTTTCTAATACGCTCTGTTCGCCTCAAAACTCTGAAACGCAGCTACTTAACGCTGAAAAGAGTTCAGGAAGTGGTCGTTTTCTTCAGTGCTGTCAATAAAAAATACAGCCCTTTATATCATTTTACAAGTGTGTCATATTCAGTGGAGAAAAACACCGCACGATTCCCACACTGGAAAAAATGTAAATCTTACCAAATGTATTTTTCTCATTTTCTCATCTCATCACACTTAAAATAAGACATAATCACCTAAAGAGTAACTTTTCAGTGAGATCTAAGAACTGATTTGGAGATCAGGAAAATCTTATTTCAAGAAATCTTACCAAGATAAATTTCAAGTTTTTTTTTTTTTTTTGCCTTATTCAAGATTTTTTTTGTCTTAATTCAAGATTTTTTTTGCTGAATTCAAGATTATTTTTTGCTTAATTCAAGATTTTTAATTTCTTTTGCTGAATTCAATATAATTTTTGCTTAATTACAGATTTTTTTTGCTAAATTCAAGATTTTTTTTTTTTCGTTAATTCAATTTTTTTTTTTTTTTGCTTAATTCAAGATTTTTTTTTTTTTTGCTTAATTCAAGATTATTTTTTGTTTAATTCAAGATTTTTTTTCTTTTTTTTTTTTTTTTTGCTTAATTCCAGATTTTTTGCTTAATTCAAGATTTTTTTTTGCTTAATTCCAGATTTTTTTTGTTTAATACAAGCAAAAAAAAAAATGTGCCAATGGAACAAGTGGAAAGTATCTTGGCAGATCTCTTGGTCTGATTATGTCTTATTTTAAGTGTGATGAGACAAGAAATATTTTGACAAGAAATGAGAAAACTACACGGTAAGATTTAGATTTTTGCAGTGCACAAAAAGATCATTTTATCAAACACAGTAGGTGTGAAAGTAGAACTTTCACTTTAATGACATTAAAGGTGAATTACATCTAATTCTACCTTCTATTTCTATTTATTTTATCCCATTAATACAGTTCAAGCGCAGGAATAGCTATTTATATAGAGAAAAAGTCAGTATTTATCCATCTTTAGGCTTTTTACACCAAAAATACATGTAAAAAAACAAACAAACTTGAATTTATTAAAATATATTAAAAGTGATGGAAATATATGACATTTACATGGAGAGTAAAGACTCCAAGTAAAAGCTCAAACCGCTGACCCAACCAGAAAAACATGACATCCTCCTTTTCTTTTCTAATACGCTCTGTTCGCCTCAAAACTCTGAAACGCAGCTACTTAACGCTGAAAAGAGTTCAGGAAGTGGTCGTTTTCTTCAGTGCTGTCAATAAAAAATACAGCCCTTTATATCATTTTACAAGTGTGTCATATTCAGTGGAGAAAAACACCGCACGATTCCCACACTGGAAAAAATGTAAATCTTACCAAATGTATTTTTCTCATTTTCTCATCTCATCACACTTAAAATAAGACATAATCACCTAAAGAGTAACTTTTCAGTGAGATCTAAGAACTGATTTGGAGATCTGGAAAATCTTATTTCAAGAAATCTTACCAAGATAAATTTCAAGTTTTTTTTTTTTTTGCCTTATTCAAGATTTTTTTTGTCTTAATTCAAGATTTTTTTTGCTGAATTCAAGATTATTTTTTGCTTAATTCAAGATTTTTAATTTCTTTTGCTGAATTCAATATAATTTTTGCTTAATTACAGATTTTTTTGCTAAATTCAAGATTTTTTTTTTTTCGTTAATTCAATATTTTTTTTTGCTTAATTCAAGATTTTTTTTTTGCTTAATTCAAGATTTTTTTTTGCTTAATTCATGATTGTTTTTTGCTTAATTCAAGATTTTTTTTTTTTTTTTGCTTAATTCCTGATTATTTTTTTTTTTAATTTTGCTTAATTCCAGATTTTTTGCTTAATTCAAGATTTTTTTTTGCTTAATTCAAGATTTTTTTTTTTTTTTTTGCTTAATTCCTGATTTTTTTTTTTGCTTAATACAAGCAAAAAAAAAAGTGGAAAGTATCTTGGTAAGATGTCTTGAAAACAGTTCTCTGAAAACAGTTCAGGAAGTGGTCATTTTCTTCAATGCCTATCAATAAAAAATACAGCCCTTTAAATCATTTTACAAGTGTGTCATATTCAGCGGAGAAAAACACTGCACGATTCCCACACTGGGTAAATTCAAGTTTTTTACATGTATTTTTTGTCTTAAAAAGCCTAAAAGATGAAAATATACAGTCTTTCAATTACTAAAAAAAAGCTATTACTGGGTTTGAACTGTATTAATGGGATTAAGTGAACAGAAATAGAAGGTTGAATTAGATCTAATGCAATGAATTACATCTAATTCTACCTTCTATTTCTATTAATTTTATCCCATTAATACAGTTCAAGCGCAGTAATAGCTTTTTTTAGCGACAGAAAGACTGTATTTTTTCACCTTTTAGGCTTTTTAAACCAAAAAATACAAAAAAAAAACCTTGAATGGATTAAAATATATTAAAAGTGATGGAAATATATGACATTTACATGGAGAGTAAAGACTCCAAGTAAAAGCTCAAACTGCTGACCCAACCAGAAAAGCATGACATCCTCCTTTTCTTTTCTAATACGCTCTGTTCGCCTCAAAACGCTACTTAACGCTGAAAAGGGTTCAGGAAGTGGTCGTTTTCTTCAATGCCTATCAATAAAAAATACAGCCCTTTAAATCGTTTTACAAGTGTGTCATATTCAGTGGAGAAAAACACCATATGATTCGCACTAAAAGATCATTTTATGAAATACAGTAGCTGTGAAACTAGAACTCTCACTTTAATGACATTAAAGGTGAATTACGTCTAATTTTACCTTCTATTTATATTAATTTCATTCCATTAATACAGTTTAAACCCAGTAATAGCTTTTTTTAGTGATGGAAAGGCTGTATTTTTTCGTCTTTTAGGCTTTTGAAATCAAAAAATACATGTTAAAAAACTTGAATTTCTTAAAATCTATTAAAAGTGATAGAAATATATAACATTTAGAAAGAATATTAATGTCTTTTAGCTTCATGTGGCTGTTTTTATGCAGGTAAAATAGAAAAGATTATTACGATTATGCTAAATATTTTGCACAGTTTGCTCAAATGATGTATGATAAGGATTTTATGTCATGAATGACAAGTATCAGTATTAACCCTTTCATGCACAGTGGTCACTACAGTGGACAGTTATTCTACAGCTGGTCTCCTGTATAGTCATGGGTTTTGTTGTTTTACTTGCATATCAACCAACACAGTGGATACTTATGCACCATCCCATAATACACTACAATTCATACCGTTACTGTAAAATTCCTGTTCTTGATAAACCTGATCTGCAGAAAAATATTTGAGTGTAAATCAGTTGTTAGTTGTTGTTATTAGACTGTAATTAACAGTTTGGGTTTTTTTTTTTTTTTTAATTGTGTTTTGTTGTTTTTTTCATATTATTTGAGTGAGCAATAACTATTATTATAGTATGTTAAAATGTGAGAAAACATCAGATTAGCAACATTAAAAAAACATTTATTTCATAGTTTTCACACAGTATGACAGTAAATGCATGTTTCTTTGCTTCAAAAATTAAACGCATGGTGTCCAGCTGAGTGGACATTTTTGTAACTCCATGAAAAATAGGTTCATAAAAAAAAAAAAAATTCAATCACATTGTTTTTTTTTTCATGCCTAAAGAGGAATAAAAACACTCAGGAAAAAAAAATCTTGATTAAGGTTCTCATAATTCGTGCATGAAAGGGTTAATAGAAACTATAGATAATAGTCCTAATTCACATTATTTAACACATTTAATTAAGTTCTGTTATAAATTAAAGACCATAAAGCTAAATTCCTTCTACTTTTGTTTGCAGCTCAGATGATGTTTAGCTCCTGAAGATTTCGTTGACATCAGATAAAAAAAACCATAACAAAATGTTGGCTACAGAAGGAACCACCCACAATGAGCCTTTTCATTTCAATTGTAGAAAATATTCGACTGATGGAACACATGACTTTCACCCTGTGGCTCCAGGAGGAAAATGGATAATCTTTACAAATGATGACGGTACTAATTTAAAAAAAAAAACAGCTGATATTATATACATGTTTATGTTATAATGGTCATCCCCAGAACTCACTTTCTTGTTCTTGTTTTGTAAAATTACAAGGTTTATAAATAAAAAGTGTCAAAAAAAAAAAAAAAGAAAAAGTAAAATAAATAAATAAATAAAATCAGTGCGTTTGCTGAAATAAGGCTGTCATTTGCAGTGAAATGTCTACTTTCCAAACCACAGACAGGGCAGATTCCCACTAGATTATGATTCCATTTATGACATATGAGTGGAGCTCTGTTGAGCCGCATTATGTAATAAAAGTTCAAAATGTAATAAGAATGTCACGTCATCTTGTAGTAAAGCCGCATTATGTAATAAACTGACGCATTTTGTAATAAACTACGTCGACACATTTAACAGTAAATTTTTTCACATTATGTAGTAAGTTATTACAATTTGAGAAATTTATTACAAAATGCACTTGACACATTTTTATTAAAAAAAAATAAAAATGTAATAACATGGTTCATTTTGTAATAACAATCCAAATTAATATAATTTCAGAGCAATTTAGAAGAAATTAGTCACAGGAGCTACAGGTAATGGAATCAGAACTTTAACCACACAGTTTACAGATGAATTTAGCACATTACATTTTCCTGAAAATCAAAATGTGTCAAGTGCATTTTGTAATAAGTTTCTCAAATTATAATAACTTACTACATAATGCGAAAAAAATGTACTACATAATGCACTGAGGTAGTTTATTACAAAATGCGTCAGTTTATTACATAATGCGGCTTTATTACAAGATGATGTGACATTCTTATTACATTTTGAACTTTTATTACATAATGGGAATTTATTACAGAATGCGGCTCAACAAGGTCCGCAGGTAGAACTGGTCCCATGTGGATGGAGCTTTAGTTCCAGTCTAATGTGAGGTGGTTTACACTGTGGACACACCTGTTACATATGGAGGCTGTTACCACTAGGGAGCAGTGTACACCACAAATTAGTATGTTTAGTTTTGCATGAGAAGAAGGAGAGTAACTGAGGAGTTTTGTATTTATTCTACCTGGACGACAAATAAGAAGAAGAGAAGGTTGGAACACTTTAGGTTAATTAAAATGGAGTAAAAATGTATTCGGATAGAGTCATTTTTATGGATTAAATAAACACTATATGGACAAAAGTATGTGGACACGTTGAATTCAGGTGTTTTATCTTTTTTTTTTAAGGCCCACCATGATGCTTTGTTTTATTTGCTTAGTCTTTTATTCCTGATACAGTATTTTATTTTTACTGGACTGTCTTCTCTCTGTAGCACTTTGAGGTTCCGCCAAATGAAAAGTGCTTTATAAATGCAAATTATTATTATTATTATTATTATTATTATTATTATTATTATCATTATTATTATTATCTTTTCTAACAGGGGTCTGGGATACAAAACAATAATGAAAAATGTCATAATATAGTTTTATATTGGGATAAATATCATTTCATTGGTTAGTTTGGATTAAATTGTGTTATTTTTGCTTCCAAAAGTGCTTCAGAGATGGTTTTTATTTAATTTCTCTCAACACTGATTTTGGTTAAACTGTTCATAAACTATATGGACAAAAATATAGGGACACATCATATCTACAGCTGTGAATTATCCTCCACACTGATTTTTTATTTTTTATTTTTTATTAATGACTATGATTTTAAATGTTCTTTCTTAAATATTTTTTGTGCTCTGACTGTAAATAATCTTCACATCTCACTTATGAAGAAAGAATATTGATATTTATAAGAAAAACATTGATGTTTTTATCTCAAATCATCATGAACAGGACATCTTACACCTGTAGACATGATGTGTCCCAATATTTTCGTCCATATAGATTATAAACATAATTTTTTCCTTAAAGTATAATGGGAGATTTTCCATCCTTAGTGAAATGTGAAGAAAGTAGATGGTTAGTTCTGGTAGAAAAGTATTATTTACAGAAAAATATTTTAGAAATTTAGTGGTAGAACAGTTAAAATCATACTCATGGATAAAAGAAATTAAATAAATTTTAAGAGAAATGAGGTAAAAACCATCTCTGAGGCATTTTGGAAGCAAATATAACAATTTAATCCAAACTAACCCATGAAATGCAATGATATTTATCCCAGTATAAACTATATTACGTCATTTGTCATTATTGTTTTGTATCCCAGACCCCTGTTTATTTATTTATTTATTTATTTCAAACATGTAAAGAAACAAAATCAAACAAAACAAAGCAAAATAAGACAAAAACAAAATAATATTTAAATGAACAGAATCTATCTTCAAGTACGTGTCTGAATTTGCGTGGTCGAAAAGGAGTAGGGAGAAGCTTAAACTTAAAACTGTTAGAAAAGAAACACCTGAATTCTTTGCGTCCCAATACTTTTGTCCACATCGTGTAGGTCTTTACCGACTTATTGATCCGTGTGAGTGTTTTTTCGTTACCTCTTATCCGTAGAGCTGGAGGCCTGGTTCATCTCACTGTTGGAAATGAAGTTGCGGATTTCGGAGAAGTACGAGTCTTCCTTCTCGTCTAAAAGTGCATGATTGTCTGGCTCGGAGTTTGGCGAGGAGATGGTGGTTCCCAGGTTGGAAAGCATCCCGGACTGTTGGCTCACTGTCGGGTCGAGGGGAGAGAGAGAACAGACGAACGTATCAACACACACGGACGTGAACGCCGACAGGAAAACACACTCAGGTTTGAGATTGACGATCATCAGACGTGTATAATAGTGCAGATTAACGGAAACACATGGGCTGTAACGCACATTTTTCACATTTTAACGTTGTGCAATTTGGGATCGGTCTGTGCAGAAACCGTTTGAACGTAAGTTGTCGTACATTTATGGACTTTTGCGTCAGAAACATCAAACAAAAGCTCTTGTAAAACGTATTTGTTTCTTGAATGTACATGTTGAACCATTTATCGGGCAAGTGACTGTTTCGGGTTAGGTTTAGGGTTAGCGGTTAGCGTGATTAGCGGCTAGGATCAGGGTTAGGGGTTAGCGATTAGTGTGATTAGTGGCTAGGGTTGGGTTTATGTTTAGAGTTAGGTTTAGGGTTAGCGGCTAGCATGATTAGCGGTTAAGGTTAGGGTTAAGTTTAAGGTTAGGTTTAGGGGTTAGGGTTAGCGTGATTAGCAGCTAGGGTTAGGTTTAGGGTTAGGTTTAATGCTAGCGATTAGCCATTAGCGCAATCAGCAGCTAGGGTTAGGGTTAGGTTTAGGGTTAGCGGCTAGCGCAGTTAGTGGTTAAGGTTAGGGTTAAGGTTAGGTTTAGGGGTTAGGGTTAGCATGATTAGTAGCTAGGGTTAGGTTTAAGGTTAGCGGTTAGCCATTAACACAATCAGCAGCTAAGGTTAGGGCTAGGTTTAGGGTTAGCGGCTAGCGCAATTAGTGGTTAAGGCTAGGGTTAAGATTAGGTTTAGGGGTTAGAGTTAGCGTGATTAGCGGCTAGGGTTAGGTTTAGGGTTAGGATTAAGGTTAGCGGTTAGCCATTAGCGCAATCAGCAGCTAGGGTTAGGGTTAGGTTTAGGGTTAGCGGCTAGCGCAATTAGTGGTTAAGGTTAGGGTTAAGGTTAGGTTTAGGAGTTAGGGTTAGCATGATTAGTAGCTAGGGTTAGGTTTAAGGTTAGCAGTTAGCCATTAGCGCAATCAGCAGCTAGGGTTAGGTTTAGGGTTAGCGGTTAGCCATTAGTGCAATCAGCAGCTAGGGTTAGGTTTAGGGTTAGCGGTTAGCCATTAGTGCAATCAGCAGCTAGGTATGGGTTAGGTTTAGGGTTAGGGTTAAGGTTAGGATTAGGTTTAAGGTTAGCGGGTAGCGTGATTAGCGGTTCAGGTTAAGTTTAGGTTTTCAAAAAGTCACGTTTTCTTCATTTTTCTCTGTTTCTCATTTAATAACCCTCAACTTTAATCTGAGCTTTTATGAACATTTACATCAACAGTGAATTAACTAAAGGAAAATGCCTGATTTTTACTGAAGAAACGTAAAATACAGAGGATAATATTAGAATAAATGGTGATAAATCACTTAAGAAAGGTTAAATAGAGAGGGAACTACCCCAAAAGTAGCGCTGGGTCTTTAAGGGTTAATCATTTCTCTTAACAAAATGCACTTTTTCATAGAATAACCTCTTATTTAACCCCTAAAAGAAACAATGCCTTCCATTTGTGCTTGTAAAGGTTGTAAGATGCCACATTTATGGCTCCACTGAGAAGTACATGGGAACCAGATGCAAACGGACCATAAATCTTTATTTTTAATCAGAGTTTCTAATTATTAAATGTTACCACAGCTGTAAAATACAGATGAAGTGTCAACCGCACAATGATTCAGATCACTTCTTTGTTTTTCGTCCATACTTTGTGGCATAATGTTGGACGTAAAATGGCTGTTTTTGGAGACGGAGGTGGGAAAAGCAAGTGTCAGTTGGTTAATTAAGCGGTTCTTCCACTTCAAATCATCTGTTGCACAAAGCTAAATATTTATCGAGGCGATGATATTGAATTTTCCAAATGAGTTACGTGAACCATTCATTATTCGGTCCATTAACAAAAACGCCGAGTCCAAGGTTTAATGAGAAAAATGAGTCACGGAGGTTTCAGACTGACCAGGAATGTTCTCGTGCTCGTGCTTCTTGAGATGGCGGTCCAGGTTGGTCTGCTGACCGAAGCAGCGGTTGCACAGGTGACACTTGAAGGGTTTCTCCTTGTTGTGGATGTTGCGGACGTGGCGTTGAAGGTTGGATGAGATGCTAAATGAACGGTCACAGTATTTACACCTGCCAAAGGAGACCGGAAACCGTGGTAACTGAGCACTCAAAACATCGGAAAAATACAGTATAGGAGGTACTGAACTCGGAAAAAACGAGCGGAATACCTGTATGGTTGTTCGCCCGTGTGTGTCCGCAAGTGTCTGGTGAGGTTTGCCGATCGAGGAAAGATTTTCCCGCAGTACCTGAAGGTAACACCAAAAACAGAATGTCGAAATGGATCATGAACGTGAAAAAATATATACAGTAGAAAAAAAGATCAAAATCTTACCAAGTGTATTTTTCTCATTTCTGGTCAAAATAAGACATAATCACCTAAAGAGTAACTTTTCAGTGAGACATAAGAACTTATTTTTACGCAATAGATCTTGAAAATCTTATTTCAAGAAATCTTACCGGGATAATTTTCACTTGTTCCACTGGCAGATTTTTTTGCTTAATTTAAGATTTTTTTTTGCTTAATTCAGTATATTTTTTTTTTGCTTAATTCAAGATTTTTTGCTTAATTCAAGATTTTTTTTTTTTTGCTTAATTCAAGATTTTTTTTGCTTAATCCAGTATTTTTTTTTTTTTTTTGCTTAATTCAAGATTTTTTGCTTAATTCAAGATTTTTTGTTTTGCTTAATTCAAGATTTTTTGCTAAATTCAAGATTTTTTTTTGCTTAATTCAAGATTTTTGGCTTAATTCAAGATTTTTTGCTAAATTCAAGATTTTTTTTTGCTTAATTCAAGATTTTTGGCTTAATTCAAGATTTTTTTTTTTTTTTGCTTAATTCAAGAATTTTTTGGCTTAATACAAGCAAAAAAATCTGCCAATAGAACAAGAGGAAAGTATCTTGATAAGATTTCTTGATCTGATTATGTCTTATTTTAAGTGTGATGAGATATTTTGACTAGAAATGAGAAAAATACATGGTAAGATTTAGATTTTTGCAGTGCACAAAAAGATAATTTTATCAAATACAGTAGCTGTGAAACTAGAACTCTTACTAAGATAATTTTCACTTGCTCCATTGGCAATTTTTTTTGTGTGCTAAATTCAAGATTTTTGTTGCTTAGTTCAAGCAAAAAAGTATACAAAAGTAGAACAAATTTACCTTTATACTCTTAACTTTTATTTATAACAGAACCTAATTAAACATATTCAATAATGTGAATTAGGACTATTACACATTATTTGAGCAAACTGCGTAAATATGTTGCGTAATCGTAATAATCTTTTCTATTTACCTGCATAAAAACAGCTGCACAAAGCTAAAAGATGTTAATATTCTTTCTAAATGTCATATATTTTCATCACTTTTAATATATATTAATGAATTCAAGAATTTAATGTGCATTTTTTGGTTTAAAAAGCCTAAAAGATGAAAAAATACAGCCTTTCCATCACTAAATAAAGCTATTACCTGGCTTGATCTGTATTAATGGGATAAAACGATTTTTTGTTTAATTCAAGATTTTTTTTTTGCTTAGTTCAAGCAAAAAAGCACACAAAAGTAGAACAAATTTTTCTTTATAGTCTTAATTTTTAATTATAACAGAATCTAATTAAATGTATTCAATAATGTGAATTAGGACTATTTCACATTATTTGAGCAAACTGAGTAAATATGTTGTAATTGTAATCGTAATATTCTTTTCTATTTACCTGCATAAAAGCAGCTGCACAAAGCTAAAAGATGGTAATATTCTTTCTAAATGTTATATATTTTCATCATTTTTAATATATTTTAATAAATTCAAGTTTTTTTTACATATATTTTTTTGGTTTAAAAAGCCTAAAAAATGAAAAAATACAGCCTTTCCATCACTAAAAAAAAAGCTATTACCTGGCTTGATCTGTATTAACGGGAGAAAATGATTTTTTCCTTAATTCAAGCAAAAAAAAAAATCTGCCAACGGAACAAGTGAAAATTATCTTGTTAAGATTTCTTGAAGATCTATTGTCTAAAAATAAGTTCTCATATCTAGGGACATTTGGGATACACTGACCATAAAAAACCTTTGTGACTAACAATTGGTTTAGTAATATGATGTTAAAATGAAAATTGTCCGTTTCTCCCATTTATCTTGACACTGCTCTTCTTGAATCCTCAGTCTATGCATCAGAATCTCCATCTCAAATATTCCATTCACGATTTGTAGCCAGTTGTCTGTTGTAGGTGGTTCTAATCTGCACCATTTTTTGGTAATAGCCTTTTTACCATCTGCTAAATAGTATTTTAAACTAATATCTATCATTTTTGATTTGTTATTTGTAATACTGTAAATCAGGGGTCTCAAACTCATTTTCTTTCAGGGGCCACATTCAGTCCGATTTGATCTCAAGTGGGCCAGACCAGTCAAATAATAGTATAATAATCTATAAATAAGGACAACTCCAGATTTTTGTCTGTGTTTTAGTGCAAAAAAAACAAACAAACATTAAATTATGAAAATACTTACTTTTATAAACTATGCAAACAAAAAGATGTGAATAACCTGAAAAAAAATTAAATTTCTTAAGAAAAATAAGTGCAATTTTAACAACATTATGACTCAACTTATTATTTATACATGTGTATTATGGATCAGATCTACAGAGACACTAAACACTGAGGAACAGGCTGAAAATTGTTAAAACTGTGCTTAATTTTCTTAAGACATTTCAGGTTGTTCATATTTGTTCAGGTTATTCACATTTTATTGTTACAGGATAGTTTGCAAATGGAAATATTTTCATAATTTAATGTTATTTTTTGCACTAAAACAAAGACAAAAATTTGAAGTTGTCATTATTTATAGACATAGTGTAATATTATTTTTTTACATCAAACCAAGAAGAAAATATGGAGTCATTATTTCTTGCAGGTTATTATTATTTTACTTGAGATCAGATTGAACCTGAACTAAAATGAGTTCAACAGCACTGACTGTGGAATTTTTGCTCTTCACAAATTCATCCCACGGGCCGCACTGGAACCTTTGGCGGGCCACATTTGGCCCCCGGGCCACATGTTTGAGACCCCTGCTGTAAATAGATCTAAGATAATCTAAGCTATCACCAGTTGCAAAATTCTTGACCAACAGTCGATGCTAATGTTAGTTTCTATTTATTTTAATGCATTTGTTGTTATTTTTCCATCGTTAGTGAAGATTATATTAAATAAATATATATATAATTACGATATATAACATCTTTCAATCCTTTATCACATTACCTTTAAACGAACCGAGTCAAACATACAAACTTTTACTTAAATCAATATAAAAGATTACTATTTGAATTAAGCAAAACAATCTGCCAATAGAACAAGTGAAAATGATCTTGGTAAGATTTTATGATTTTCAAGATCTATTGTCTAAAAATAAGTTCTTCTATCTCACTGAAAAGTTACTCTTTAGGTGATTCTGTCTTATTCTAAGTGTGATGAGATATTTGGACTAGAAATGAGAAAAATACACTTGGTAAGATTTTGATTTTTTTTCCAGTGTACTTAATCCTTTAGTATTATACATGATCTGATGCAACCTACCTGCAGGCGTAGCGTTCCTTGCCTTTGCGGAGGATGGCGTCCGACAGCGACGGCGGCGGTGAGCGGAAGTTGAACAGTGGATGGGCTGAGTGTTGCAGCGAATTGGGCGGTCCGTCCAGTTTGAGGGCTCCGAAACTCTCCAGCTTCTCCGTCATGTTCTCCATAGCTGACATCTGAGGGGTGAACAGCATAAACAGACGGAGGATGACATATAGGATATTATACACAACAAACAAAAAGTTTCTTGCACAGCGCTTTTTGCTTTTTTGCGTGTGAATTGAATTGAAACACATTTTTTTTGAATGACAAGACATGGTTTTATTTACAAATGGCAAAAATGACAAAAAAAGACACAAAAAAAAAGAAATATCCTTAACTTTTTGTTTGTCGTGTATGTAGAGCAGAGGTGTCAAACTCATATGAGTTCAGGTTCCACATTCAGCCCAGTTTGATCTCCAGTGGGCCGGACCAGTAAAATAATAACATAATAGCCTATAAATAATGACAACTCCACTTTTTCTATTCGTTTTAGTGCAAAAAAAAATTACATTTAATTATGAGAATATTTACATTTACACACTTTCCAAACAAAAAAGATGTGAATAACCTGAAAACATTTAAATTTCTGGAAAAAAAATAAGTGCGATTTTAACAATATTATGCCTCAATTTATCATTTATACATGTGCATTACAAATCGGATCTACAAAAAGCACAAAATATTTAGTACCAGGCAGAATATTGCTAAAACTGCACTTAATTTTCTTTAGACTTTTCAGGTTGTTCATATTTGTTCAGGTTACTTACATTTTATTGTTAAAGGATAGGTATTTTTAATGTAAATACTTTCATAATTTAGTGGGTTTTTTGCACAAAATCAAAGAAAAAAAATTGGAGTTGTTATTATTTATAGGCATAATGTAATATTATTTTTTGCACATTAACCCATAAAGACCCAGCGTTACTTTTGTGACAATAACAAAAATGAATTTTTCTTTCTATTTAAGCTTTCTTAAGTGTTTTATCGCCATTTATTATAATATTATCCTCTGCATTTTGTGTTTTTTAAGTGAAAATCAAGTATTTTCCTATATTTAATTCACTGATCATATAGATGTTGATTATAGGTTCGTGGTAAAGTTAAGGATTATTTTATCAGAAATGGAGAAAACTAAAGATAAAGTGACTTTATCAGTAAATCTATCATTAACTGAACACAAAACAAGCGTCTCCATCCACTGTCATTTATCAGATTCCATGGATTTTACTGGCGAATTAACGTTGTAGAAGATGACGGTGTTTCCATGGTAACTACGGAGCCTCTGAACGTCCAAATGGCTCATATCTGATGACCATGAAAAGATGACGAACTGTATTTTACACTAATTATTTATATATATTGATAGGTTTAGTGGGTCAGAAGTTATTAAACATTTTAGATCAGTAGATGCTTTTGTTTGCCAGCGGATGTTTGGGTCTTTATGGGTTAAACCAAGAATATTTGGAGTCATTATTTATAGGTTATTATGCTATTATTTTATTTGACATCATATTGGTCTGTATGCACCCCTTGAATTAAAAACAGTTCAACATCTTTGACTGTTAATATCCTCAGTGTCATTTTTGCACCAGATTGGACCCTTTGGCGGCCCCGTTTTGTCCCGCACGTTTGACACCCCTGACATAAAGTATTGCCGGTTGTAATTAGCGCCCGTGTATATATGTATGTCGGGTGTATTTTTAATCCTGCTGTGATCTTGAACCACGTTTAAGCAGAATTCCACGGATACGTATACATGAGTGTGTTTGTGTGTGAAGAGAGAAAATAAAGCAGTGAAACAAAGACACAATGACAGAAAAAAAACTGGGAGCGAGGGAAAGAGACAGAGAGCGGAAGTTCTAAGGAAGCACTACATCAGAGGTTAGCCTTGTTGATTGTGCTGAAGGCGAGTCACCTCCATGACCTGTAGCACATTCACAAATGCCCCCCTGGACCAGTCCTTCAGAGTCCAACCCCCTCCCCAAATGCATGAAAGGGTTAATTTCCTGTCCATCAGAGGGGTCTTTTTTTTTTTTTTTTTTTTTTTTTTTTTTTTTTTTTTTTACAATTTTTAAGCCAGAAAATTGATTTAAAGGAGTGATATTTTGCTTTTTTAAATGGAATTCTTCATTTCCAAACATTTCCTTGTGTTCTCCATAAACTGTACAGGGTGGGGAAGCAAAATTTACAATATTTTGAGGCAGGGATTGAAAGACAGTGTATGACCAATTAGTTTATTGAAAGTCATGAGAATTTATTTGCCACAAGAAAATTGACATAATAGAAAATGTTTTTATTCTATGTGTCCTCCTTCTTTCTCAATAACTGCCTTCACACGCTTCCTGAAACTTGTGCAAGTGTTCCTCAAATATTCGGGTGACAACTTCTCCCATTCTTCTTTAATAGTATCTTTAAGAAAGTCGACATTGCTGTGTGATGTTCTATTGGTAGCATGTTCTAAAACGCCCCAAATAGCAGAATCCAGAGGGTTTAGATCTGGGCTAGAAGGCGGCCATAAACATGATTCCCAAAAATTGCTAAAGTTGGATTTGCAGAAATCTTGTATTTTTCTAGCTGTGTGGGCTGGAGCACCATCCTGTGTCCATACATAATTTCCATCTGGGTAGTCTGCTTTAAGCATTGGCAATACCTGGTATCTCAGAGTCTTGTAGTAAGTATTAACATTGATTTTTTCATCAGCTTTGTAGAATTTTATAGGCCTTTTCTTTCCATCGGAAGCCACAACACCAAAAGCCATAACTTGAGCAGGATGTTTTGTTCTGAATGTCCCCTTAACCTCAGCTTTCGATTTTGCGATAAATCTGTCATTTCTGCGGTTCAGAACAGCTTCAACAGTGAAGATCTTTTCATCTGAAAAGATCGTTACAATGGAGGACTTTTTCTTGAACCATGTAATAATTTTCTTGCACCTTTCCAATCTCTTTTCCTTCATAGCTGTTGTCAACAAGTGTTTTGGTGTTCTTGTGTAAGATTTGAACTTCAAACCCTATTTTACTGCATTTCTAACGCTCTTGTTGTCTACCTCAAGTTCAATTGCCATTTTTCTCTTGGATTTGGTTGGATCCTTTAGGATTTTGGATGTGAGAGCTTTAATAAAAGCTTTGGTACGTTTTTTGTTGCTTCCTCCACTTCCAGACTTTCTCGTAATAGTTTTGCTCATAGTCATTCTCTTCTTTCCATTATAAACAGTCTTTATGGACACTCCAACTATTTTTGAAATCTCCTTTGGTGTGACGAGTGCATTCAGCAAATCACACACTCTTTGACGTTTGCTTTCCTGATTACTCATATGGGCAAAAGTTTCTGAAAAGGTATGGATAATAGTGTTAGGTATGATTATGACATCAATATATGTTTGGTTTCAAAACAACTGACGTAGTGTCTGCTGAGAAAAAACAACTAAATGTTCATTGTAAATTTTGCTTCCCCACCCTGTAAATGCTCTGCTTGGGTCTGAATTCTCCATTTATTCAACTCCACAGGTCCAGCTTCAACACTATTTCTGAGGAATGACACGAGACTGGTTGTTTTGAGCGCTGGCCCTTTAAATCCAAATGAGCTACTTTCAGGCCCCACCCCCTCCAGGTTGTCGACTGTGCTGCTCTGACTGTTCAACCAACAACTGAACATTTTAGGTAATCGGCTCCAGAAAAATCCCCCATTAAACTTTAAGGAAATATGGATGTTTTTATCTCAAATCATCATGAACAGGACATCTTACAGCTGCAGACATGATGTGTCCCAATATTTTTGTCCATATAGTTTATAAACAACAATATTTCCTTTTTTGTCGTTATTGTTTTGTATCCCAGATCCCTGTTAGAAAAGAAACACCTGAATTCAACCTGTCCCAATACTTTTGTCCATATACTAATGTTACCTGGTTATGTTTCTGTGACAGTTTTATAAATTTCATGACATTCTACTGATAATTTTTGGATTATTTTTGTTTTGTTTGGATTGTTGACTGGAGGAACTGATCAATAGTAGCATCAGTAAAATAATCTACAGACCTGAGATTGGAAAATCTGTGTAAATACTATTATGACGATTATGCCTAATGTCACTAATTTGCATCAGAGTTATTATAGGTGCTGTATTTAAATGAACACTCTCCACTGTTCTCAGATAAATACCAGCAATTCTATAAAAGAAGAAATCTACCAATAGAAACATACAGTTGCAGAAAAATGTATTGTTTTTTTCAATTTCTTGGTCATTTTAATGCCTGGTACAACTAAAGGTACATTTGTTTGGACAAATATAACGATAACAACAAAAATAGCTCATAGTAGTTTAATTTCAGAGCTGATATCGATCCATTTTCCATGTTTTCTTGATAAAAAACAAAATAATTTCAGTTCTTACATCGATATCTATGGCATTATACTGATAAAAACAGTGCTTTTAGAAATTCTATGTTTTCTTTTCTGTCTGTTTTAGTCACATGACACACACAGGAGTAAGTACTGGATTGCATAACCATTGTTTTTGATGACTTTTGGTGGTCTAATAATTTTGTCCGCGACTGTAGATTACAAAAGTGTTTAGACTGTAATGGAACTTATGTAGAAAAATCACTGTTATTTTGATAAATAAACTTTTTATTACATTTGTCTGAGAACTTTTTGACTCTCTCTCGTATATATATTTTTTTCTATAATTGTAAATAAATCCAGGCGGTAAAGGGATATCTACATCTGAACTCTTTAGTCTGAAAAGCGTCACTTCGGAAACTAGTCAAAGTTTTCATGCGAGAACAAAACCTTCTATTTTACATCTAGGGATGTAATGATGACACTGGTCTACAAGGAAAATGCTTCCAGAATAAAAGTCATGAAATTTTACCACATGAGTCACTGATAAAGAAAAATCAAGTCAAAAATGCTGGTTGGCTGAACTCTCCAAGATACAGCCTTGGGTCAAAATGTGAAATTCAAGAATTAACGATAGAATGGGTTTGACTCCAAAGGAATATTTGTCTCAGAGCTACAAGATCTACTTCAAAACACTGTCTGCACATTAGAATACATTCACTTTACAGGTTCTATTTAGTGGAAGATTTATAAAAGTATTCTATAAATGTACATAAACCAATATATATGTGTAATAACACTTAATCATATACCTTGAAAACATCAGCAAACCGGCACTTTTGTCATTTATTTTCCAATTAATCTTATTAAAATACGTAACATTTAGCACATTTAATGTCTGAAGCAAATCATTTCCAAAAAATTGTAGACCAGTGTTACCGGTATAACGATAAACCACGGTAAAATTAAGGACGGTTATTATTACCGTTTAACTTGTAATTATCATGATAACCGTGTTTGATTACCGCACTTTGAGGGGAAAAAACAGTTATGTAAAGATCTGCTTTTACGTCAAATATTTGAGTATAATTTTAATTTAATACAATTTTAATTTTCTATACCTAATATTTGGAACCAATATTCACTTTTAAAGTCTTTGAAAAGGTTCGTTAAGCATCTTTGTGCTATTTATGCAATAAATTATATACATTTTTCAAATCTGATTTATATATATTTTTTGTGTGTTTTTTGTCTTTTTATGTTTTTATAGTAGGTTAAAGTGAAAAAATAATAGGCAGATGATATAAATGAAGTTGTGCTGAAAAAAAAAAAAAAAAAGATCCCAAACATGGGTATAGTAAACATTTGTTTATATAGCATATAAAGGCAAAATCAAAAGTACTGAAAAACAGACCAAATAGGCTCAGACCACTAAGGGTTAATATTTGAATGTTTCTGCAACAGAAAGTACATTGTGCCAATTATTTTATTTATTTTATTTTTTGAAATACAACTTAAATTATTTCCGTGTGTATTAGTACTTTTTGAACATTTTGAGCACATTTCAACAATACCGCGATAATAATGATAACCGTGATATGACATTTTCATATCGTTACATCCCTATTTACATCAATATCTATGGCACTGTACTGACAAAAACAGTGCTTTTAGGCATTCCATGTTTTCTTTTCTGTCTGTTTTAGTCACATGATACACACATGAGTTAATACTTGATTGCATAACCCTTGTTTTTGATGACTTTTGACGGTCTAATAATTTTTTCCACGACTGTAAAAATAGCTTTGCAGCACCTGGATGGTTGAAATTCAAACTTTTTTTTTGAACTATTAGCGTCCCCAAATATGCAAATAAATGTACCAAAGACTAATAAAAGTGGGTTTAGCAAAATATGACCCCTTTAAAACGTTGTTGTCAACCACACATCTGAAAGTGCTCATAATTCCCTACAAAATAAGACATCATTCATCTTTCTACCATAAGTCGTTGTGAAAGGGCAAACACAAATGTAGTAAGGCTGTCCATCCAGCTCTGGCTTTGTTCTTTACCTCTTACTGTTTTCTATCACAGGCCGACTTCTTGACTATATGAGCCATTCAAGAGCCCTAATCAGAGTTGTACAATATAGTTCGAGATACCCCCGACTGATAGCCGCTTCCCCTCGCCGAGCATGTGAACAAAGGGGGGCAGTTATGTCGTTTATTTGCCAAAAACAGCTTACATCCTTCCTTTTTTTTTTTAAGCGAATACGGGACGGGAGAGACACGGGGACAGACACTGCGTCTCAGTGTGTTTATTCGCAGTCGGGACGGGGTGGGGGGTGGTGGTGGTGGTGGGGGTGATGGGGAGGGGGATTCCGTCATGAGACTGAATTAGAGGTGGCATTGTGTTTGGATCACTGGGAGGATCACAGCTGACACACTGAGCTCTGGACATGGGAGTCTGTCAAACAGCTGCTTCCATCATACATGAATCAGCAAAGATCCACACATACTTTAAGCCTGTTACACTCCACCGACATGTAAACAGTGATTAAACACACGCATGTGCAAAATACAGGGTTTCTATACAGTTATTCATTCTATATTTTTTCATAGACTCTCATGAGGACAACAGCTAGTTATGGCTAATTTTAAAGTGAAATATGGTGGTTGCTGTCATTAGATGTGATAACTAATACTTTTTTAGTTTCTTTTTTTTTGTTTTTTTTTTTGTGTTAAACTCATTTTTAGTTCAGGGGCCACATTCTGCTAAATTAGATCTGCAGTGGGCCGAACCAGTAAAATAGTAACATGATAATATAAAAATAATGTCAACTCCAAATTTTTGTCTACATTTAAGGGCGAAAAAAGTTAATTTATATTATGAAAAGGTTCACATCTACAAACTATCCTTTAAAACAATGTGAGTAACATTAACAAACTGAAAACATAAGTGTAATTTTAACAATATTCTGATATTCAAATATTATAAACATTACATATACACATATACAAATATAAACATTCAAATATTGAATGTATCTCACCTGAATGCCCCAAAGAAGGCGTATGTTTTCAAAGTTGAGATTGTAACAGTACTGTGAGACTAACTTTCTCATTATTCTGTTACCACAGAGCCAATCAGCGCCCTCATTATATCATGTGTAGACCAAGGTTATTATCATTAACGAAAACTAACGAAATGACGAAAACTAGAATTGTAAAAACATTTTTGTCAACTGAAACCAATAAAAACTATAACTAGAAGCACTCGGAGAGCGCAGACCTCCGCCAAGGCTGATCAGTGCCCCCCCCCCCCCCGTCAAGGAGGTTATGTTTTTGCCAGGGTTTGTTTGTTTGTTTGTCTGTCTGTCTGTCCGTTAGTGTGCAAAATAACTCAAAAAGTTATGGACAGATTTTGATGAAATTTTCAGGGTTTGTTGGAAATGGGCCCCTCCGTGGGCCCACCCACCCCCGATCACCACCAAAATGTAATCATTTCTTCCTTATCCCATTTCCAACAAACCCTGAAAATTTCATCAAAATCTGTCCATAACTTTTTGAGTTATGTTGCACACTAACGGACAGACAAACAGACAAACAAACAAACAAACCCTGGCAAAAACATAACCTCCTTGGCGGAGGTAACTAGGCATTTAGAAAAATAACGAAAACAAATAAAAACTAGCAAACCTGCTCTAAAAACGAATTAAAACTAACTGAATTAGAGAAAAAGAAAAGTCAAAACTCAATAAAACTAAACTATAATGAAAATCCAACACTATTAGAACCTTGGTGTAGACTGGTAACCTGTCACCCTGCTGCTACAGTACTGTGGTCATAAGCAGCTCACATGCCATGTGCCTATCCGGTTACAGGAAAAGGCTAGGGTACCAGTTACCGGAATCTGGTTTGTGCCTATTCACACTTTCAGTTTGAGCATGAAGGAAAACAACATGAAACGTGGCGACTGTTTTGCCTCATATGAAGAATTTGAGTTTGAAGAGTTTTTGAAGAATATAAATCAACCACTGGGACAACGCTCAGAGTGCAGAATTTAGATCATCTGATTGGCTGTGCGACAATAGACAAACCGATATTTCGTGCCACAGTACTCTGACAGTAGCCTTTGCCTTGTTTTTTCCAGTGTACATATTACTGCTGTCATACTGTCATTTTCAGAGGGGTTTCAACAGCTTTCCATGGTATTCCTTCATCCTGCCATCGTCACATGTGCTGCATCTCTCTGTACTTGATATTAGTCGCTGTTCCATTGACCCTCACATTGCGCAAATTTAACTTGTACATAAAAATTCACCTAATGGAAAAACAACAATTTCGCCAAAAGTCTCATTTGTCGATTAGAGGTTTTTGTGCTGGCAAGAGGTGGTTTTTCGGGCGTAGCGCAAATGGTATATCACGCAAAACTGTAATGGAAAGACCTTTTGTCACAACTAGAGTCAAGTGAATTAAAAAAACAGATGTTGACGTACGTTACAAAAAGCGAAGAAGAAGAAGAAACATGTTGCGGTATGTGTGGACACACCAGGAAACCCAATCCTTTTTTAATTCAGTACGGGATAGAGGGGTAATATCTAATAATAATAATAATAATGAATATATCTGTAAATCAACACCATATTTACGTTCGTTGCCGTGTTTATTGAATGACTTCTTGTGTCATCTCGCAATAATAAATAAACAAATCATCGCATTTGTGATTTAATGGAAAAACCGACATTACGCACTTCTTTTTTTTTGACGTTTTATAAATATCGGTAAAGTTTTGCGCAGACGGAAAAGCGACTATTGATTGGTTTATACACTTTTGCCCATAAAGTTGAAACTGGTTTTGTTTTTGACACATTCCTCTTTTTATTCCTGTTCACACACATCGGTCATCACCTTTGACCGGGTTTAATGATTACATTCTGAGTCCCAGTTACACTTGATGACGAATAAATCACATTGTCATCATCATTTCATTTATTACAACTTTATGGTTAAGAGTGTAGACGAGTATGTGTCTGACATTGGCTGGGGTGCCGATAAGGGGGGGTGAACATGACAAATTCATGGGGCCCAGTATTTGTGGGGGGCCTATAGAGCAGCGGAGGAAGTCCAGTGGATGTAGAAGTTATGAAAATGTCATGTAAGACCCGCTGTATAAGAGACGTGTAGAAGTCTGGAGGCGAACCTTGAAAGAATGTTGAGTTTTGTTTTCGTTTTCATGGTATCATCAGATTGAGAAGCTTGTCAGTTTCTGTAGGGTCCACAACGATTATGCTTTCATGGGGCCCATAATTTCTAACAACGCCCCTGGACATTGGCATGCTAATAATTTGTTTTTTCTTCCTCATTCCTTTACTAATGACGCCTTATGTGTCTGTCCATATTTGCATAAAAGTCCAATCCATCCAAAAAGTAACTCAGACCACCTATTTTAGTTTCATGAATTTGGTTTTGTTTAAAGTTCAATTCTGACGTGAAAGTCCCCTCACTCACCTCTTCTTCTTCCACTAATTCAGGGGTGTCAAACTCTTTTTTGTTCAGGGGCCATAAATAACCCAATTTGATCTCAAGTGGGCCAGACCAGTGAAATAGTGACTTAATAATCTATAAATAATGACAAAAGCAAGTTCTTCTTTTTGTTTCAGTACTAAACAACCCCAATTAAATAATGAAAATAGTTACATTATACAAAAAAAGATGTGAAGAACCTGAAAAAACAGAAATTTCATTTGAAAAATTAGTGCAATTTTAACAATATTATGTCTCGACTTATTATTTATACATGTACATTACACACAGTGTTACATAAACATTTGGTAACAGGCAGAATATCGTTAAAATTTTGGAGTTTGGAACTAAAATTTGAACAATTTCTACAATATTACATCTCTTATTATGAACACAACTACAGATCACAGTGGATCCATAAATGCACAAAACATTTAGTAACAGGCAGAATATTGTTAAAATTGCACACTTCGGGTTGTTCACCTTTGTTTTTATTTATGTATTTATTTGCATTTTATTCTGAAAGAATAGTTTTGTAAATGTAAATGTTTCACAGTGTAATGTTATTTTTTTCACTTAAATTTTTTCCACATAATTTTTCACAAAGAAAATTTGTCGTTGTCATTATTTATGGGTTATTGTGTTGTTATTACCTCCGCCAAGGAGGTTATGTTTTTGCCTGGGTTTGTTTGTTTGTTTGTCTGTCTGTCTGTCTGTCCGTTAGTGTGCAACATAACTCAAAAAGTTATGGACAGATTTTGATGAAATTTTCAGGGTTTGTTGGAAATGGGATAAGGAAGAAATGATTAAATTTTGGTGGTGATCGGGGGTGGGGGGGCCCACGGGGGGGGGGGGGGGGGCGCAGACCAGAAAATTTCATCAAAATTTGTCCATAACTTTTTGAGTTATGTTGCACACTAACGGACAGACAGACAGACAGACAGACAGACAAACAAACAAACAAACCCTGGCAAAAACATAACCTCCTTGGCGGGGGGGGGCCCACGGGGGGGGGGCCACTGATCAGCCTTGGCAGAGGTCTGCGCTCTCCGAGTGCTTTTCTAGTTTTTACTGTAGATCACATTGGTCTGTATGTGGAACCTGAACCAAAATGATTTTGACAACCTGGACTGTTAATTTTTTCACTTTCATCCTGCAGGGCCGGAATGGAACCTTTGGCGGACCAGATTTGGTCCCCGGGCCGCATGTTTGACACCTGTGCAGTAATTAGTCCATCACTCATTAATACTAAGTGTAATGTTTGATATGCGCTAATCATTTGTAATGCATCCATTTGCTTGGCCTGTGTGTGTATTGCAGAGTCACAGTTGATAGAGGACGCAGATTTCCAGGTCAGATTAAACTATTTCCCAACGAGAGCCCCCATTCTCCTGGAAACAAACACAGGATGTCCTTGATGGACACGGTGCTATTATCTAACCAGCCAGCCAGCCAAAGAGCGAAAAAAAAAAAAAAAAACACTTGGAGGGGGTTGAGTTATTAGCTGACCTGTGGGCTTCCAGTACATGAAACAATGCCATAACTAAGATTAGCATGGCCAAGTGAGGCAGTTGGTTACAATTCAAACAGTTATTATTCTCTTTTTCTTAATACTATCATTCTCCGTAATCAAGATTTGCAGAGGTTTGGGAGGGTCTGGGGACAGTCGAAACAATGTGACTGATTATCAAAGGAGTCGCGATAGCAGACTGTGTCTTCTGAAAAAAAGGTAGAAGTGACGAGGTGAACAGGCGCCATTCAGTAAACAAAGGAAGAAATCATACAGAACCCTTGAGAAAATAACATCAACACTGTGGAATGATGGTGCAAAGGGTCCTGTCAATTCAGGTTGTAGCGGCGTGGGAGGCAGGCTCAAGGTATTTTCACATAATACATGGTTTGAATATAATAGTCAATAGCATCTGGGAATAATCAGCCTGTACCGAGTAACTACAGGTCAGTTCCCTTGTTTGCTGTTGTTTCTTTAAACGCCGTCCACCATGTTCTATCTGACTACATACCCGATGTGTCTAGAGTCCTGGTTTATAAATGTGTATATGTTCGTCTGGGTTAGCATTACGAGGACGTACCTGAGGATGGAAGAGCGGTGGCGAAGGCCGGAGGAACTTCTCCTTCAGAGCTCCTACTGGATCGAGTAGCTTCCTCTTCTCCACCCTGCTGGACCAACAGCAAGGCAGAGGGTTACGTACCAAGGGTCATTTATGATATCTAACCTGATGCTTAACACCATGCTCTAGGTTCTGTGTGGGTTCATGAAACCGTGATGTTACAATTAGGGCTGCCCTCGAATAGTCAACCAAAAGATAATCAACCAAGTTTTGATTGGCTGATCGGTTGCACGGAAAATCCAAAGAGTGAGGTTGTTTTGAAAGGGCAAAGGATGACTACAAACTTTACAGATATGGTTTATCCTCTGGTATATCTATATAGCCTAATGTAATGCATTTAGCATAGACAGCGTTTAGCATTGCTAATATTAGGCTAGCCCAGAGAAATATATGCTATTAGGCTTATCCACCGATCACTGTTTCGGTCAACATCCCATTGTGTGTGGGTACATGTAACATTTAATTTTAAGGTGTTAATGCGTAAAATATAAGAGGAAGTAGAAATATGTTTTCAGTGGTGTATGTTCACCTGAAAAAAAAAACTGCTGTAATAAAATTGTTGTAATAAAGCTGTTTTCATAACCCTACAATGACCCCTTTATGCTTACATTTTCAACAGGGTCTTTTCAAACCGAGTCTGTCATGTTACACCATCATGTTTCTACATTAGCTCATTTGTTTATTCTTGTTTTCCCATTTTATTTGAAAACATTCTACATTAATGTGTATTACATCATCTAGTATGTTTGCGTGTGGACCAATCAATCCACCTAAACAGCCATGAAGGACAACTAAACTAAACTCTAGTCAGAGCCACTAAAACAGAAATTTGCAACTTCACCTATAGATGCTACTAAATGTATTGAACCTTTAAAGGTTTATTATTAGTTTTGTACATCCCTGCAGTGTGATGTGTCCACACAATCACTGAAAAGAATGTATATCAGTTGAGTAGGACAAATCTTTGTTTGGGGCAGCCCTAGTTGTAATGAATAGCAGGACCTGGTCTAATCGGGCTGAAATACCTGTATATGGGGTCCATGAAGAACGCTGGAGGTTTGGCGTAGTGCAGTGGCGGCGGCTGTGCCTGCGGTTGCTGGTGCTGGGCAAGAGAAGATTGGTGCAATGACTGGGAATGAGGATGTGGAAACCCAGCTGGGGTTTCATCCTTGGGGGAGATGCCCTTTCCAACTCCGTAGATGTGGTTTTTTGCGATTTTGTGGCTCAGCTGCCACACCGTTATGACACCTCGGCTCCGGCTGCCAATGCTGAGGTCCAGTGGCTGCTCTTCGCTGCTAGATACCGCTAACGGTCCGCTAATGCTCCCAGTGCTACTATTGGTGTTTGACGGGTTTTGTTGGGGCGGGAGGTGTTAACTTGGTCTCCTTGTGTTTTGTAGTGAGATCGAATGGTGACTCTCCTGTTGGTGTAAGAGGTCCAGGTCCACCTGAAACCATCTTGTGCAGCTGCTCACGAGGTGATTTGGGTTCTGTCTTGAAAAACATGCTAGGATTGAGGGCAGCCCGATCACTGCTGAAAGGATAGAGGGAGTTGTGGAAGTTGGGCAGGAACTGGAAGGGGAACATAGAATGTAGGGCAAAGGACCCATCTTCTTTTCCTGATGAAGACCATCAAACCTGGACCAAAATATTTCTCAGCAATTGAAGCAATGGCTTTGATGGAATCTGTGGTGGCTGCGTTAGCATTGGTAGAGGTGGGCGGGAGGGCTTTGCTCATCAGGTGGTGGGAAAGACGAGGGCTGGGATGATGCAGATGAAGAAAAGGACGATCAACAGTGAGGTTCCCTGAACTTGACACAGCTGATATCAATGCACTGTTTGTGTCTTCTAACTGACTGCCTTCTTGACTCGACACCGCCCCGGATGGCTTCCTTCTTTTACCACTTCGCTCACGTTCACTTTCTCCGTCGCTCTCGAGGTCCGAACCATCACCTGAAGCAGTGCCAGTGGTCGTGTCCAAATCCGTCCCGCTGGTGGTATTGACGTCTTCGAGGTCGCTGCCATCAGACATGTCTGCCATCTTAGATTTTGGCTTTGCTTCTCCACTCAAAGACAAATCCAGTTTGCTGTCTTTTTCTTTGTCCTCCCCCTGACTCAGGCTGTTTCCTCCATTGCTGTTTGTGGACGTAACCAGGGAAAGTGGAGGGGCGTCTAATGGACTCCGAGGCAGCTTTACCTCCTGGCTGCTGCTTCCTAGGGGGCTCTTTAGCAACGGGCTTGTGGGCAATAAAGTCGGCCGTGGGTACAGTGATGGAGGGAAGATACCAGGGAAACCGTGTGGGAGTGAGGGGAAGCCGTGGGGTCCCGGAGAGAAAGGCAAGCCAGCATGAGGATGAGGTCTGGAGGGAAAGTAGTCAGTGAAGCCTAGACCTGACTGGTTTAGTCCTGGAAGATGGGGATGGTGGGACTTGGCCTTGGCCATGATGGGGCTGGAGCTCATGGGATGCCAGGGTTGAACATCCCCGCCGGAGAAACCGTAATGGTTTTTGCCCTCGCAGAAGCGACGATGTTTGTTGAGGGAGGAGGTAGTGCTGAACAACTGCCCGCAGTCCTTACACTTGATCTGAGTGCGGCAGTCAGCATGCATACGCTTGTGACGACAGAGGTTGGAGAACTGGGTGTAGGATTTGTGGCACACCTCGCCTGGGGGAGCAAAAAGACGCAGCCCATCAGGGCCTGGTTAAACCCATTTTAACACTGTCTCTAACTCTGTACACCAGATCAACAACAACAGATCAGGGCATCAGTACTTTATGCGTTACAAAAGCCACATCATTTCTGAACAAATGGAAGGGAGGCCATCACATGCACGCACCTTTAGAGAGAAATAACAGGTTTCTGTTGTGTCTTTAAAAATTACATACGAGCATGTTTCTTTTAAGCCAAAATAACTTACTATTGAACTATAATTAACTTTTTTTTTTTGTAATTTATTTTTTATTGACATTCAGTATCAGACATTTACATGTAGTATAACACATAAACATATTGCACATTTTTATTGTCTGCTCTAAATGCCAGAACAATATATTTTTGTAACCAAAACAGGGAAAGAAATGTGAAAAAAAAAAGGAACTACCAACAAGTAGGGAGTGATCTCTTCCATCCAATACAGCCACTAAGTTGTGAAAACAAAATCAGGCCTAAACGGTGTGACATATTTGATCCATTTTGCCCAGTATAAAGTCAATTTCTCCAGTTTGTAATTAACAAATGCTGTTATTTTTTCCTATAATTAACTATTTAACATTGTATTAGCATTTTAGCAATTTACCACCAAATATTTAAAACAGTTCAGCCTGTCTGTTGCTAAAAACAAGTACTCCTGAAAGATATTTTATATGCTGAATTATGTACTGTCAAAATGACAGTGACAACACTAATATGTCTGTTCTTTGTAATACATTCTTTTTTGATGCTTTATTTTTATTGCTTGATTTCTGTACAATACAAACACGAGGGACATTTGGGATACACTGACCATAAAAAACCTTGTGACTAACAACTGGTTTTAGTAATATGACGTTGAAATGAAAATTGTCCATTTCTCCCATTTATCTTGACACTGCTCTTCTTGAATCCTCAATCGATGCGTCAGAATCTCCATCTCAAATATTCCATTCACAATTTGTAGCCAGTCGTTTGTTGTAGGTGGTTCTAACCAGCACCATTTTTTGGTAATAGCCTTTTTACCGTCTGCTAATAGTATTTAAACAAATATCTATCATTTTTGATTTGTTATTTGTAATATTGTAAATAGATCTAAGATAATCTAAGCTATCACCAGTTGCAAAATTCTTGACCAACAGTTGATGCTAATTTTAGTTTATTTTAATGCATTTGTTGTTATTTTTCCATCCTCAGAGAAGATTATATTATATAAATATACATATAATAACTATATATGCCATCTATCAATCTTTTATCACATAACCTTTGAATTAACTGAGTCAAACATACAAAATTTACTTACATCAATATAAAAGATTAATATTGAATTAAGCAAAACAATCTGCCAATAGAACAAGTGAAAATTATCTTGGTAAGATTTTATGATTTTCAAGATCTATTATCTAAAAATACGTTCTTCTATCTCACTGAAAAGTTACTCTTTAGTTGATTACTTCTTATTTTAAGTGTGATTACATATTTGGACTAGAAATGAGAAAAATGCACTTGGTAAGACTTTGATTTTTGCAGTGTATATATACCGATACCAATGTTTGCTGCAAATATCAGCAAATATCGACCAATACTGATGTCCAGCCTTGAGTAAACAAATCTAGATGAAATCTGTTATTCTATATGAATGACCATCAGCCTGGTCGCTTGTTTAGACAAACAGAGACATTGTGAGGTGAAAATAAGATGAAAACAGAAAACACTGGACATGAACTTCCAAAGCTGCACTTACAGATAAAAGGTTTGACACTGCTGTGGATGTGCTTATGCTGCTTGAGGCCTGATGAGGTGGCAAAAGTCTTGCCACACTCAGGACACGTATGAGCTCGAGCCCCCACGTGTTGGGAGCGATGTGGCGCTGAAGGTTGCTGGGATCTGTTGAACACCTGCAACGTGAAATAAGAGTATAGGACATATCGCACACATTATATGACATCCATTAAAAACGACAGATGTAAGTGTACCATAATAATGTAATAATACCTGCATACATTATATAAGGTGTACTATTATTTCAGATTTACTAATAAATAACGTCTAAAAGGAACAAACACCATCTGAATTTCTGAAGCAGATAAAGCCTGAGTGTCCTGTGCACAACTTACGTGCCGGGTAGCTGTACCTTATCACAGTTTTCACACTCAAAGCGCTTGCCACTGTCATGTGACATCTGGTGACGGATGAGGTTGGACTTCCAGTTGAAGGCTTTGGGACACTGGTCGCACTTGTACTCCTCTCCTCTGTGTGGACGATCATGTGTTGGCCCAGACTGGAAGAGGATAAGTTCAGAATTTATTACAACACATAACGAAAGACGACTATTTTTGAGGTCTTTGAGGTTTTGATGACTATTTTTTTTTTTTAAAAACAATTTTATTTGTGGATTTTCAACAGCATAACATGGATGCATCATACAATCTGTACATTTCTACTGTCTTTTTGAATACAAGTCCCCACCCCTAACTTAACCCTTTCATGCATACTGGTCACTCCAATGGACAGTTCTTCTCCAGCTGTTCTCTTGTATATTCATGGGTTTTGTTGTTTTAGTTCCATATCAACCAACACAGTGGACGCTTATACATCATCTCATAAACTGCAATTCATACCATTACTGTAACTTTGCTGTTCTTGATTGGTTCTTGATTGGAAATCAATTGTTAATTGTTATTTTTTACATATTATCTCCATGAAGTGAGTAATAACTAGTATTAGAATATGTTAAAATGTGAGAAAACATCAGATTAGCTGCATTAAACATGGTTTCATTTCACTGTTTTCATATCACTTTATGATATTGGGTTTTAAATACATGTTTCTGTGCTTCAAGAATAAAATTCATGGTGTAGCTGAGTGGACATTTTTGTAAATCTATGAAAAAAAAAAACCTCAATCTCATTGTTTTTTTCATGCCTAAGGAGAATAAAAACACTCAAAAAAAAAACCTCAACTAAGGTTCTCATAATTCATGCATGAAAGCGTTAAATATAAACATAAACACATAAATATATCTACCAAAAGACATCAGGATTATGAACAGGAGGCATTCAGCATTCATACAAAGTCTAGATGTGAAAACATAGCAAAAGCCAAAATAAATACATAAAATAACATTGAATAGATAACAATTATACATATTAAAAAACAAACAAACAAACAAAAAACATATATTAACCCTTTCATGCACGAATTATGAGAACCTTAATCAAGATTTTTTTCCTGAGTATTTTTATTCCTCTTTAGGCATGAAAAAAACAATGTGATTGATTTTTTTTTTTTTTAATGAACCTATTTTTCATGGAGTTACAAAAATGTCCACTCAGCTGGACACCATGCGTTTAATTTTTGAAGCAAAGGAACATGCATTTACTGTCATACTGTGTGAAAACTATGAAATAAATGTTTTTTTTAATGTTGCTAATCTGATGTTTTCTCACATTTTAACATACTATAATAGTAGTTATTACTCACTCAAATAATATGCAAAAAACAACAAAACACAACAACTTAAAAAAAACAAACAAACTGTTAATTACAGTCTAATAAACTAACAATTGATTTACACTCAAATATGTTTCTGCGGATCAGGTTTATCAAGAACAGGAATGTTACAGTAACGGTATGAATTGCAGTGTATTATGGGATGGTGCATAAGTATCCACTGTGTTGGTTGATATGCAAGTAAAACAACAAAACCCATGAATCTACAAGAGAACAGCTGTAGAATAACTGTCCACTGTAGTGACCACTGTGCATGAAAGGGTTAAATATGTACCGTACCTACAGTTATCCAGGTGATGAGTGGTGATTTGGTGTTAAAGTCATGATATATTGCTCATTCTATAAGCGTCTGTGAATTTTAGAAAAGGCTGCCACGCTTTGACGACTATTTTTTGAGGTTTTGAACGCGTCGTCGTTAATTGCGTACCTGTACTCATTGGGGAAGATCTTCTCACAGTCTTTACACTCGTGGACGGGCTCGTCGCTGTCCTCGCGTTCCTGTTTGAAGTCCTCCTGCAGGGCGCCGAAAGCACTGGAGCACGAATACTTCTGGTGCCGCCGCAACTCCAGCGTCGAGGAGAAGAGCTCGTCACATTCTTCGCATCTGTACATCTGCTCGTCTGCACCAACACAGAGAGACGGAAGGTCATCGGAGCTCAGTGTTCACAGGTAAACAAAGAAAATCCAAACTTTCATCGTGTTTTCTTCGCTCTCTGGTTTTGCCGCCATCAGTGTTGGGAGTAACGTGATAAAAAAGTAATACATTACAGTAACTTTTTGCTGTAATGCAGTAGTGTAAGGCATTACTAATCAATGTGAGTAATATTTTGCTTGGTACGTGTTGAATAACACTTGCGTTACAACACACTTTTCACCCATAATTTAATTTCTCAAATGAAAAAAAGAAAACAAAAAAAAAAGCAAAAGCTTGAGACCTTAAGTGATTTATCACAAATTATTATGACATAATCCTGTGTATTTTGTATTTTTTCAGTGAAATTAAGGTATTTTCCTACATTTAATTCACTGGTCATGTAGATGTGCATAAAAGTTAACTTCAAAGTTGAGGGTTATTATATGAAAAACACAGAAAACTGAAGAAAAGTGACTTTTTCAGCAAAATGTTTCATTAACTGAACATAAACCCAGTATTTCCATCCACTGTCACTGATCCAACTCCATGGGTTTTACTGGTGAATCAATGTTGTAGAAGATGATGGTGTTTCCACGGTAACTACGGAGCCTCTGAACGTCCAAATAGGTCATATCTGATGACCGTGAAAATGACAAACTGTATTTTACACCAATTATTTACATGTATCAACAGATATTAGACAGTTTACCTCAGTAGATGGTTTTGGTCACCAGTGGATGTTCGAATCTTTATGGGTTAATAATATATTTTACTGAAAGAGTCACTTTTCTTCAGTTTTCTGTTGTTTGATATAATAACCTTTGTATTTACTCTGAGCTTTAATGAACATCTACATGATCAGTGAATTAAATATAGGAAAAAAACAGGATTTACAACGGAGTTGGATCAATGACAGTGGATGGTGACACTTGGTTTATGCTCAGTTACTGAAAAAGTCACTTATTTTTTTTTCAGTTTGCTCTGTTTTTGATAGAATAATCTTTGAATTGACTGAGTTTTCATGAACATCTACACTAACCCATAAAGACCCAAACAGCCACCCGGTGACACAAACCATCTACTGATCTAAAAGGTTTAATAACTTCTGAACTACTAATCCTCTCAATACATGTAAATAACTGATGTAACATACAGTTCGTCATCTTTTCATGGTCATCAAATATGACCCATTTGGACGTTACCGTGGAAACATTGTCATCTTCTACAACATTGATTCACCTGCATTTTATACCATATTATTTACATGTATTGATAGGATTAGTAGTTCAGAGATGTTTTTTTCAACATTCTTTTTGTTGAAGTCAAGGTAAAGGAAAGCGGCAGTCATACAAGAAAAAAAAACAAAAAACAATTGGCTGGTTATTACGTTATTGGCCTGGTAAAAAAACAAAACAAAACAAAAAAAATCTTTGCAAATGTAATAACTGAGCCAATAATGTAATAAGTTATAACGTTATTGGCCAAAAGCTATTACGTAATCGGTTCAGGACTTTTATTACATGATTGGCCAGATATTACGTTATTGGCCTATTACACTGGTCTACAATTTTTTAGAAATGATTTGCTTCAGAGATTAAATGTGCTAAATGTTACGTATTTTAATAAGATTAATTGGAAAATAAATGACAAAAGTGCCGGTTTGCTGATATTTTCAAGGTATATGATTAAGTGTTATTACACATATATTGGTTTATGTACATTTATATAATAGTTTTATAAATCTTCCACTAAATAGAACCTGTAAAGTGAATGTATTCTAATGTGCAGACAGTGTTTTGAAGTAGATCTTGTAGCTCTGAGACAAATATTCCTTTGGAGTCAAACCCATTCTATCGTTAATTCTTGAATTTCTCATTTTGACCCAAGGCTTGGAAAGTTCAGCCAACCAGCATTTTTGACTTGATTTTTCTTTATCAGTGACTCTCATGTGGTAAAATTTCATTACTTTTATTCTGGAAGCATTTTCCTTGTACACCAGTGTAATAAGTCAAATTAACAGGAGAATGTATTACAGTACCTGGATGTGTTACTTTTTTGTCAAGTTCTGTATTTGCAGCTGGGAGAAAACCCAATGAAAGTAGGAAAATAGCTGCAAAAGTGGTAGAAATAAGAATATTTTCTTCTTCAATATTAGACCACCCTTGTTTTCTTCAATTTCTTGTTCATTTTAATGCCTGGTACAACTAAAGGTACATTTGTTTGGACAAATATAATGAGAACAACAAAAATAGCTCATCGTAGTTTAATTTCAGAGCTGATGTCTATCCATTTTCCAGGTTTTCTTGATAAAAAACCAAAATCACTTCAGTTCTTCTATCAATATTTATGGCATTGTACGGACAAAAACTGTTTTTAGACATTCCATGTTTTCTTTTCTGTCTGTTTTAGTCACATGACACACACAGGAGTTAGTACTGGATTGCATAACCATTGTTTTTGAGGACTTTTGATGGTCTAATCATTTTTTCTGCGACTGTACATCAATCACTTATTTTAATGAAGTTGCTGTTGTTTGGTTTGCGTTGATGCCTCCACTCTTATTTTACTTTATTTATTATTAGTTGTCCATAAAACCAAATGTTTGAACGTCTTGTTTTGTTTGTGTTACATTTCAAAAATGGCAAATTTATTACGAAATCAGCCATTATTACGTTATCGGTTGTTATTACATTATTGGTTTCCACAGGTGCCATTGCTTTTTGATCAGGCTGCATTTGTAAATAAGAATCTGTTCCTAATTGCTTGCCTGGGTAAATAAAGGTTAAATAAAATAAATAAAATAAAATAAAATCAGTAGATGCTTATGGTCGTCGTGGCTGTTTGGGTCTTTATGGGTTAAGCTACTACAACGAAAATCTATCAACGTGTATTTAACTGTGTCTGTGTTAGTTACAGCTAAAAAAGACTCCCGTCAAATGGTAAAAGCAACAATCCTGCCATTGACGTTCACGTAAAATGGAAATCAATTAGCGGTGAAATGTGGCCTTCATTAACACAGCTAATTGCTTGTTGAGGCTAGTGTTTTGTGGGACTGCAGGTATAATAGCGCTCAGGGGAAAACAACAGTTCGTTCTTCCCCTTCCACGTTGATAACCTTTACAATACTTCTCACCGGCAAGGTCAAACGCATAAAACTCCGGCCAACTCTTTCAATAGTGAGTTCCTGAGTCAGGCGCCAAGTTCAACAGATCAGGGGAAAGCCCGGTGGAGCGTCTTTTGTGCTCGGGCATTAATGTGCGTGTCAGTTTTTTTTGTGAATGTGTTTATGTGAACATTTTCCAAAAAGAATGAGCTACACGGAACAGGAGTAAGCAGGGCCACGGCGGCGCCAACCCCATGGCGATTCCAGCGCCAACCTGCCGTACCCTCTTTGCCACGACCCACGCAGCCCGCGTCTGACTCGACCCCCCAGGTGTCCCAACGCGCCGCGCGCACCCATCCATCATTCCGAGCCGCGCTAAATGAGTTTATCCAAAATGACTTACAGTGCATGGCTCACCTGTTTTCGACTGCATGTGACCGTTTATCCAGCTGGAACTTCTTGGACACATTAAAAGGGCATTAGTGTAGCAACATCAATGTGTCTAACCTTGGGGAGGAGGATAAATGACCTTCTGGTCAATGGGCCATTACACTGAGCTCAAATGCTAAACTAACTAGCCCCGCTTTGACACCGGCCAGCGCATATTTCAAGGAGAGCCAATGTTTACTGCAAGAGAGTTGGTTTGTGATTTGCTCTGGAGCTACGACGTCTCAACACCAAGGTTAGAATAGTTTTGGATTTGTCGTTACAGTTTAGGTTTCACTTTTTTTCCCCTCTAATTCAGTTGGTTTTAAGTAGTTTTTAGAGCAGGAGGAAGGTTATTATTGTTATTAATTATATAAGGAGAAGAGGTGGGAGTTTATAAGTTGTACTTCTTCTCACTCCTTTTTGAATATGTATTATATGACTTATGTTGAAGTTTTTGTTTATTTATTTCTTCTGTTTGACATTCATGTTTGAAATAAACACATTAATCAATCAATCAATCAGGTTTGCTAGTTTTTATTTATTTTTTTTTAAATGCTTAGTTTTAGTTAGTTTAGTTTTCTCTAGGGTGTCAAAATTAACACAGATTAATCCATCATCATGATTAAATCAAATTTTATTTATATAGCGCCAAATCATAACAAAACTTATCTCATGACACTATTCATATAGAGTTGGTCAAAACCAGACTCTAAGCCAGTTTACAGAAACCCAACAGAATCCTCCAAGAGCAAACACTTGTGAAAAATTTAAATTAAAAATTTTAACGCCATTAACTCATCTACAGCGCAGACTCTGAACGTCTCTGGCAATGCGTTTTCGGCAACTTCGTCCAAGTAGAGTTAGCGTCGCGAATGTGCAAACCAAGGTTGTAATAGTTTTAGACAATTCATTATAGTTTAGTTTTGGCTTTTTTCCCCTCTAATTCAGTTGGTTTTAAGTAGTTTTTGGAGCAGGAGGAAGGTTATTATTGTTATTCATTATATAAGGAGAAGAGGTGGGAGTTTATAAGTTGTACTTCTCACTCCTTTTGAATATGTATTATATGACTTATGTTGAAGTGTTTTGTTTATTTATTTTCTTCTGTTTGACATTCATGTTTGAAATAAACACATTAATCAATCAATCAATCAGGTTTGCTAGTTTTTTTTTTTTTTTAAATGCTTAGTTTTAGTTAGTTTTAGTTTTCTCTAGGGCTGTCAAAATTAACGCAGATTAATCCATCATCATGATTAAATCAAATTTTATTTATATAGCGCCAAATCATAACAAAAGTTATCTCATGACTCTTTCATATAGAGTTGGTCAAAACCAGACTCTAAGCCATTTACAGAAACCCAACAGAATCCTCCAAGAGCAAACACTTGTGAAAAATTTAAATTAAAATTAAAAATTTTAACGCCATTAACTCCTCTACAGCGCAGACTCTGAACGTCTCTGGCAATGCGTTTTCGGCAACTTGGTCCAAGTAGAGTTAGCATCGCGCATGTGCAAACCAAGGTTGTAATAGTTTTAGACAATTCATAGTTTAGTTTTGGCTTTTTTTCCCCTCTAATTCAGTTGGTTTTAAGTAGTTTTTAGAGCAGGTTCGCTAGTTTTTATTAGTTTTCATTTTTTCTAAATGCTTAGTTTTAGTTTAGTTTTAGTTTTTTCTAAAGCTGTCAAAATTAACGCAGATTAATCCATCATCATGATTAATCCGATTAAAAATTTTGACGCAATTAACTCATCTACAGCGCAGACTCTGAACCTCTCTGGCAATGCGTTTTTGGTGAGTTCATCCAAATAGAGTTAGCGTCGCGCATGTGCAAACCAAGGTTATAATACTTTTAGATTTTTCATTAAAGTTTAGTTTTATTTAGTTTTGGCCTTTTTTTTCTATAATTCAGTTAGTTTTGATTAGTTTTTGAGCAGGTTTGCTAGTTTTTATTAGTTTTAGTTTTTTCATATCTTTTCTCTTCCTCACCATACAGGACTTTGCTGTTTTCTACCAACTTTAGTCTCTATGTTTCCAGGTAGAGTGGGGACGAGAAGACGACTATAAACCACAAGTGACAAGAAGTGACGAACTGCGAAGTGCAGTATGGGGCTGCCAGCTGAAACTGCTTGAGCAAAATAAATCCATTTCATATCAATCAGACATTGACAAACAAAAACAAAGGGAATTGTAGCCGTAATTTTTATACGTTTTAGTTAGTTTTGTAACCACAGTTTCAGTTAGTTATCATTTTTTCTTTTAATTATAGTTTTTATTTTTTTCCGTAAATGAAAATGGTTTTTCAAATCTAGTTTTGGTCATTTCATTAGTTTTCGTTAATGATAACCTTGGTGCAAATGGTCAGTTGATCTGGTGGTGACAGGCATCAGAAGCAACCCATAAAGATGGAAGCCACTAAACAGTACGTTGGCCCTCTGGACGGAAATATGAGGAAAAAAACAAGCTTTTATTATCTTGTTGTATCTATATTTGGTTTTTAAATTGTTTGTCAACTGTTTTATGTAATGTCCTGTTTTTATATTCTGTATTTACTGTTGTCCGTTTACCTGCCCGTGGACTGCAGATGTAAATTAGCTCTTAGCTAACTCTGGTGCAGTCACGTGATTGTACATTGTCCCTGTCAAATAAACAATAAAGTAAAGTAAGCAATTTCTACATTCTGTTTCACTTACTGTGTTATTAATTTAATGACATTCTACTGTTTTTTGGATCATTTTTGTTTTGTTTCGATTGTTGACAAAGAGGAACTGATCAGTAGCAGTATCACTAAAATAATCGACATATTTGTTTAACCCTTTTTATACGATTGTGTCTCCGGTGCCACAGTTTTTCATACACCAGCAGAGTGCAGCCAGTGAGAGGCAGATGGAAGATTTTTAATACGTTTAGCAACATTTTAGCGAGGAAATTACTAGAATGAACGAAAAATAAGTAGCTGTAACATGGACACAGAATGCTTCTAGACAAACTAAAATGTTTGACTACATGTAAAATAGTTGAAGTTTATTTCTAGAATCTCATAAAGTTTCATTCTGCACATTTATACTTGTTTTTCACAATAAATCTAATTTAAAAATTCAAGTAATTTTTGCTGTAACACACTAATTTAAGCATTTATTATATATGATAATAATAATTAATGGCCAGATACTGAAAGTTAAGTTCTACCTGAAAAAAGGTGCAAAAGAATTGGGTAAAAAAAAAAAAAGAAGCAATTTCTGGAATTTTTATTGGAAAAATCTAAGCGGCCTGTTATAATTTTAATCCTTACAGGCTTGATTACAATTACGACAAATATGCCTAATGTCACTAATTTGCACCAAAGCTATTGTATGTGCTATACTCATGTTGACAATCACTTAATTTAACATCTGCTTTACAGCAACAACACAAATAAGTTCTTTTTAAATGTAATTGTAAGTAAATTTAGGCAATAAAGAGTTAAGAGAAGAAAACATCTTGCATCATGATCTACGCCGTCATTACAGCTACAGTTAAATGAACAGTGTTTACTTGAAATAGGTTGAAAGCATGTGTGGACACTCCTCTAGCCAAAGATGATGCACTCAATGCACTGGATTTTTCTTTCTAGAGTGGTGGTGGCGGCGTTGGGGTTATAACGGGGAGACTAATAGCTCTCTGGGAGACGAAGGGAAGCACAATTATGTGCAGTTTAGCAGCTAATCTGGGAGCATGGGTGAGGTCTCAGGGGAGTCCTCAAGTCCTCTACTTCAAATTCCTTCTCCGATAAGCCAGGCATAGAGAGGACTGCCAAGCTCCCACTCAGGCCTTTTACCTTTTCTCACACAAAACAGACACTCTGATCCACACAGTAGGTGCATTTCCACTTTCCTGGTCATCCTCGCTCTGCTTTTCTTCCTTTCTCACATATAAAAGAGTCCATAAAGTAGATGAACCGTATGCTTTTTTTTTTTTTTTTCTTGCCTGCCTTCATCCCCTTCGCACATCAACATGCAAAGCCAAATACTTTGGCTCTGACACACACATTCTGGCAGGTGGAGTGTCTCTCTTTTCTCTGCCTGAGTAGCTTTTTATATTACATATGCATTCATGCACGCACAGAGGAACTGAACAAATCATTTACAAGTCTGTTCCATCTTTGACGTACTCCCAACAGCACGCCAATCCACTTCTCTTCAATAACGCTGCCGCTTTGAGCTCCCGGTTCCTTTGTAACAGTGGTTCCCAACCTTTTTTGGCTCGTGACCCCATTTTAACATCACAAATTTCTGGCAACCCCAGATATTCAAAACCGAGACTTTTTTTTTTTTTGCTAAAACTGATTTGTTTTTGATCATGTAATAGTTTGCTGTAACGTTAATTTTAGATGACATTTAGTCTATATAATGTATATTATTCTAGATGGAGACAGTAAAGCCAGGTGTAGATTACTGCACAAAGTGAGACTCTTATTTTCCTTGGTCAGGATATGTAGTCAGTTCAGCTTGGATTTACAAGGCTGACAATTAATACTGACAAACAAGAACTCAAACTATGAATTATGAAAGAGCTGCAGCATCTGAAACCGACCACTATGAACATTTGACAGATAAACAGAACCACAGTGCTTCAGTTTCAGCTTCACAGTTTGTCATGTCTGTTATGTATTATGATTGTCTATGTCAACTCAATATATATTTTTATTAGTAAGTTTTTATTTTTATCAGTTACGAGAAATTTCAGGCGACCCCATTTGAATTCCAGGCGACCCCACTGCTTTACATTAACTCATAAAGACCTAAACATCCACCGGCGACCAAAACCATCTACTGTCACATTGGCTTTTAATTCTTGTGATGCTGTTACATATTTTGGTATGGATTTAGGCTTGTGCAATAGCTTTATTTATTTATCTATTGGAGCTGTTACTGTCCCATGCTGCAATATGCTATGTCATAGTATGGTTGGTGTTATTTTCTGCTGTCATGTGTCTGCAGTGTTATTTATTGTTATGTGTCTTCTTGTTTGTACTGTGTTTTCTGTATGATGTTGCAGCCCCCTTGCACTATTTCCCACAATGAAAATCCCCCAGGGACGATAAATATATCTTATCTTATTATCTTATTATCTTATCTTACTGATGTAAAGTGTTTAATACCTGTTGATCCACTAGATTCATAATAGACAATAATAGACAAATCTGTGGAAATTATTGCAAAATTAAAGGTAGATACTGAAGTTTTTTTTGCCTCATTTAACCCAAACATTGACCGATGGACAAAATTATGTACTGCTCTAAACTGTTTACTTCCTATGGAACCACTAGTCCTATCAGTACATGGAAATAATTGGTGTTTGTCTTTTCGTGGTCATCAAATATCAGATATGACCCATTTGGACGTTCAGAGGCTCCGTAGTTACCATGGAAACACCATCATCTTCTACAACATTGATTCACCAGTAAAACTAATGGAGCTGGATCAATGACAGTGGATGGAGATGGTCGATAGATGATAGATTTTACTGGAAAAAAAGTCGCTTTTTCTTCAATTTTCTCTATTTTGATGTAATAACCTTTGAATTTACTGAGTTTTTGTTAACATCTGAAATTAAACAGAAGAAAACATGTGATTTACAGTTCTAATAAATGCAGATAAATCACTTAAGAAATGTTAAATAGAGAGAGAACTTCATAAATGTAGTACTGGGTCTTTATGGGTTAATGTGTGTGTGTGGGGGGGGTTCATGAACATCTCACGAAACATCTTGTTCCCTCTCCACCATTTTATCCTCATGACAAGTAAGAGTAATCTGTTTTTTTCCATCCCTTCCTTCCGTGGTTCCAGAAAGACTAGAAACACAACAAAACAATGTTACCTGACAACAGCGCTTCACCACAATAAGTCCAAGATGTTTGAGAGAAATGTAACGGAACTATGGCCCCTTTTACGCTTTAGTGAAAAGCCCGGCTCCACGGCGAACAGCTGTCCAACATAGATCATAAGATAAAATATTGGACATATTCACAGTGACGAATTGAGACACGGTTGAAAGGTAGTGAGAACACTGAGTGGAGTTACCCACTCAGAGTGGAGACGGGTGAGTGGGAGCATTAGCAGGGTTAGGGTGGACATATAGGCAACATTTAAGAAGATAGATAGATAGATAGATAGATAGATAGATAGATAGATAGATAGTAGATAGATAGATAGATAGATAGATAGATAGATAGATAGATAGATAGATAGAGTTTACTTTAAAAAGTGAGAAAAGTGGTCACCTTAAACAAATTAACTTTTTAAGTACATTTAACTTAAAATCTTCTAATTTTTTTTTTTAAATCAACTGGAATTTTTAATGCATTGAACTGAATTATAAGTGTAGTTATATCTATACAAAGCAGTTTACATTACAAAAGATTTGACGTTAATTGTACTTCAAAAGTTCATTAATCATTACTTATTTTTTAATGCAACGACTTTTCTTATTTTTTTTTTTAAAGTAAACTCAACTTATCCAGGCTTATAGATAGATAGATAGATAGATAGATAGATAGATAGATAGATAGATAGATGATAGATAGATAGATAGTTTATTTAAAAAAAAAAAAAAAGAAAAGTGGTTGCCTTAAAAAATCAAGTGACGATTAATGAACTTTTTGAGTACATTTAACTTAAAATCTTTAAATTCTTCAGTTAAATCAACTTGAAATTTAGTGCATTGAACCTAATTATTTAAAGTGTAATAGTAACTATGCAAAGTAGTTGATATTACAAAAGATTTTAAGTTAAATGCTCTTAAAAGTTCATTAATCATTACTTCATTATTTAAGGCAACCACTTTTCTCATTTTTTTTAAAGTAAAATCAATGTATCCAGGCTTATAGATGATAGATAGATAGATAGATAGATGATAGATAGATAGATAGATAGATAGATAGATAGATTACTTTAAAAAATTGAGAAAAGTGATAGCCTTGAAAGAATTAAGTGATGATTAATGAACTTTTTTAAGTACATTTAACTTAAAATCTTTTAATTTTTGGTTAACTCTACTTGGAATTCAGTGCATTGAATCTAATTATTTAAATGTAATAATATCTATACAAATCAGTCGATATTACAAAAAATTTTAAGTTAAATGTACTTGTTCATTAATCATCACTTTTCTCAACTTTTAAGAGAGTAGATAGATAGATGATAGATAGATATGATAGATAGATAGATGCTAGATAGATGATAGATAGATAGATAGATCGATAGATAGATAGATAGATAGATAGAATGTAGACAGACGACAGACAGACAGCGATAGATAGATTATAGATTGTATGCATTTTAGAATCATAAATGTCTCTTGCATGCGTCCTTACGCACGGCATTTGGTCATGAATATTGAACCACATTGAAATATCCTCTATTCGACTAAATTTCCAATCATGATCAATAGCGTTTGTGAAAGTCCGTGCCCCCTCCCC